>NW_015112867.1:326001-365781 GCF_001443285.1 Poecilia latipinna | reverse complement strand
TTTTTTTTTCCCCCCCCCCAAAAAAAAATTAGCCCCTGGGACACAAAAAAAAAAAAAAAAAAAAAAAAAACGAGCCCCGTTTTTGAGTGTGGAGGGTAGTTTAGGGCCAGATGTGTTGAATTAACTCCTCCTGCTGAATCCCAGAGTGCCTCTAAAGCAGCTCTGGCTCGTAAATCAACATGATCTACGTCTAGAGACAACAGCGGCGCAGTCAGGGACACCCGGGTTTTTTTTGTTTTGGTGTTAGTTGCTACCTCTTTCGTAAAGGCCACCTTTATGCTTTTCCACAATGACTCAGCAAATGCATGCCAAGAAACATCCACTCTTCAAAGTGTTGTTGAAGAGGCTTAGGGTGGGGGGCTGTCAGGGGATGCGGGTGTAGTGGTTTGAGGAAAAATATCTGCAAATAGGAAGACCAGAGAATGGGGTATAATTTCCATGCAAATTTACCATGTGGTCCAAATTTTATACTGACATAAGCTCACGTGTTCCTGATTTCTTTCTTATGCAACTTTCCGGGAAACAGTCTGTTTGGGTCTACTTCTGAGACACACACATCTAAGCATTTTATTGGACTGTGTTACTATTAAAATATTTCTCGAAACCAGCAGCAGTCACTGAATATGTGGATCTTTACCTATTTACCTTTTAATAAATCTTTTAAAGATGTTAAAAACATTGAATTTTTCACTTCAAATTCCGTTGAAAGTTTATGAGCAACTAATATTTAACCTGTAGCAAAAAAAAAACAACAACTTTCTTTTAGACTCCAAATAGAATAAGACTAGCTAAGTGTTTTTTTTAATTAATTTTATGTTTGACTAGCTTAAAAGTGGCTAGACTTATCCCTGTTTAATTCTAATTCAGTCCCAATGTCAAAATGAAACTGAAAATGCACCTTTTGGGGTTTCTACAAACAGAATAAAGGATCCAGAAATCTCAAATTGTGTTTGAACTGAATTTTAAATTAATATTTGTTCAGTTCAATTTTAATAATTGTAAGAAGTGGCGGTTTCTCATATGGGCAGAGGATCTGAAAGATAACTGTGTTAGTTGTGGTTCTGAATAATGACACTAAAAACTTACAACACTTTCTTTCAACTCTGAGTTTTGACATATCATGCTATAATGAATAATTAATGTATTTCTATTGCCATGTCATATTACAGGATACATTGATATCCAGGCATAGCTATAAAGTATTTTAAAACTTGTATTTTTTTTTTCCCCAACAAATAAATGGAAAAATTACAAAGCTTTACCATTATAAACTTTATGGAAATTTTCGTAAAAAAAACAAAAAAAAAAAAACAAAAGCTTCTCAGAGGAAAATTGTTCAAATGACTGTTTTCACACATACATTTATACAGTAACTTCACATCAAACTAACAGTTTTAGATCACTTTATATTTTAATAATTTTTCCTGTCATAGTTTTACTGTTTATCGCTGTTAAATATAAATATAAATATACAGACCTGGGTCTCGGTTCGGTTGAAGTGAACTCTGGTGGGGTTCAAATGCAGATGTAGACTGGAGACTGCTCCAAACGCAGGGAGTGAGGTACAGCGCAAAGCCTTCTGGGTAAACACAGCCAAAACAAACAGCCGACAAAAAAGACAAATAGACCCTTTTCACAGTGACGTCAGACAATGGCCGCCATAACTCAAACCTGGGTGTCTTTACTTCCGGTGTGATTTTGCCTTGGGAACCAAGCTGAAAAATTCCCGCATTCTCATAATCTTAAGGATATAATAAAAGGTAAGTTTAATAATAACAGCATCTAAGTGTTAGATAGCTGTTATTAATCATTGTAAAGTCACTGTGTATAAAATAAACAGCCTCCGATCGGAGAGTAAACCACCTAGCAGCAGCTTTAGCCACATTTAGGAAAAAATAAACTCTCCGTCAGTGCTGTAACGTTTAGAGGTTCACTTTCTGTTTTATAAAACAGTGTTTACGTGTTAGATAACCGTTATTAGTCATTGTCAATTTACCATACTCCAGCTGTATTCAAAGGAACCAGCCTCCGATCATGAGTAAACCAGCTAGCAGCAGCTTTAGCCACAGTTAGTGATGGAACGTTTAGAGGTTCATTTTCTGTATTAATGGAAAATAAAGGACAGCTTCCAACAACGTTGTTTAGAATAGTATTTTAAATATTGGGGCTGATTATGTATCTCTGCTCATTTCCAAGCTCAAATGAGCAACTTCACGTTCAAACACAAGTCCCCCAAAAAACGCGACCGGTGAATCATTATTTTTTATGAGTTTAGAAAAAACAAGACAAAAGCCACAAATCACGGCTTGACGACATTTCTGTTTTTCCAGCAACAAAATGCGCATCTCCATGCACTGTTCATGTTTCTGTCGCTGCTAACTGTCACAGAGTCTCTCCCAAAGACGCACAGAAGGAATAAAAATAAATACAAAAGAAAATATTAATGCACAGTGATTTGGATAAGTAACTTTAATCTGCTTACTGGATTTGAAATACGAACTCGTTAGATTATTCGTTACCGAAAAAGTGGTCCGATTAGAGGAAGGCATTACAAAGCAGCACCGGACATCTCTGCTTATAACAAACAAACCCCTATTTTATGGGATGAGTGGCAACTCCAGTCTATAATTTAAGAATCTGATCAAGATTAGAGCCTAAAACGTTATAGTTCAAAAACAGTAAAAAGTTCTGGTTAAGGAACAGTTATGTCACGTAGTTAGCTAGCTAACTAAAGGATACACAGCTTCGAGCCAAAACGGAAGGTGTGTGACGTCATGTGAAAAGGGTCTATTGAACATCTGCTAAACTCTTGAGACCACGCCATTTTTGTTTACATTTTATGAAGAAGGAAGTTGCGTTCAGTGTCTTCTTCTGAGGTTTTCGTGTTGTTTCTTTAAGTGGTTCTTGCTGCAGTGCCCCCACAGGCGAAGGAGGGGTGGGGGAGGTGAGAACAGGTTTTTCTCAGGGTTTGGTTCGTTTGCCACAGTTCTGTGTGAAAGCAAACCGCGGTTAGACTGTTTTAGAGACTATCATGCTTGTAAAGAACCATTTCTGATACAAATCAGGTATTTAATTGTACCAAATTCTGCCTTCAAAAGGCAGGTCCAGGGTTCCTACACATTCTTTATGTCAAAACATCTTATTCAGACTTCTTAGAACAGGAGTCTCAGAAGTGCTGTCCTCAAAAAAAATTAGGCGCAAAAAGTCAAGAAAGGAAGCTGATGCAGATGTACACTTTTTAAAAAGGTTTTAAATATAAATATTGTGTTTTGTTTATTGTAAAACATCAAGAAAACAATGCAGAACTACACAATTTTATTTTAAATATATAGAAATTGTTTTATAGATTTCTTGTCCTTAATAATGAAAAAAATGAGATTTTCCTAATTTCTTTTCCTTATAACATTTCCTACCGTGCAAAAGTCAGTTAATAAGGAGTAAATGGAGTTGTTTTCATATTGGTATTAATTTGACATGCTTTATTTTAAATTTGCCAAACCAAACCTCGATTTTAACATTTTGATTCACTGACTGAACTCACGTTCAATTCAGTTCAGTCTATTTATATAGTGCCAATTTGGAACATGTCATCTCAAGGCATTTTACAAAAATCAATTCAATCCACTGATTTACTAATCAAATGTGGGCCAAGCTGTACTTGCTTAAATACATGAAATTCATGCTGAGTAGGAACATTGGTTCTAACATACAGAAACTAAAGGCAACAAAGTTCACAAATGAGCATTTAGCCAAGAAAACTCCACTGCTGTGCCAAAATTTAAACATTTGAACTGATCTAAATCAGTCTGACGATCCTGATGATATAAATATATATTTTTTTCTTTTTTTTCTTTTCTTTTTTACATAAAAATGTGTTTTGTGCCCTTAAGGACTTTAAACATCAAAGTTTGGACCTTCAGTAGAGCTTTTCAATCACTTTTTGAAACAGGATTGGCTAAACTCACAGATTAAGGAGTAAATTCTTCAAACACAAATATATTTCTATATTCTGTTTTCCATTTCATAACTTTTTCACACCTGGAAACCCTGGAACTCTACTTTGAATTACAATACCAGAAAAAAAAAACAACTGAAAGCCAAACAAAACATTTGAAGTCCAGTAATATTGGAAACATATTGCAAAAATGGGAACTGAATCTAACTGGGATTATTAAAGTTAAAGCACATCCAAAATATGAGTTGCTATAAATCAGTTAGAGATGAACAACAATAGGATTTAAGCTTTAGAATTTTATTGTAAATGTGTTTTACATAGTAGAACAAAGCAAAAAATATATAAGAATTTGAGTAAATTCTTATTTTTAGTGTGTACAGACCACATATTGTAAACAACTCAGGAGATATTTTATGATGCATCATGTAGAAGCTGCTATTTCACCAGCTGACATGACCTTGGTAATAGCACGTTTTTGGAAAAATAGATGGTCAGGTAAATCTGAAACCATATCCTCACATACTCACTGAGCCACTTTAACATATGTGGTCTAGGAACACCAGAAAAAATATTCTCCTTATTTTACAGTATACATATATATTTTTATATTCAAAATATTTTGTTATGTACAGTTTCTCTACATTTTCAAAAAAAAACAAAACAAAAAACAAATCTTTCACAATCACAGATATCATTACAAGCAGTTGTCCTTTCTGATGCATGTACAGTATTTACATACATTCATGGATCACATCTTTAATACACATTCAGAAAAGTGTGTCTTCTGTATGCATGGAAGGAATGCCTGACAGAGCAAATACACTTTCTACATACAGCATCAAGGGCCACGTGCTGAACATTCAAATAGATCCGTCAATCACTGAGAAAATGAACACACACACACACACAAAAAAAACTTTTCAACAACCATTGTTTTAAATGTGAATAAAAAACGCTGACACCTGTCACATTTATGGCACAGAAACCAAGTCCTGCCTTGCTGTGGCACATTTGGCTTAAGTTCAGCTGAGATAAAGAGATACATGGCATCATACAGAGAGGAGGGAAAAAAAGAGGAAAACTTAATTTTTTGGAAAATGTGATGTGGCAAAAAGCCCAACACTGTTCCCGTAAAGAAAAGGACAAAGGCAGACATGACATGTTCATTTCATTGATGCTTTTTTTTATATGTTTACCCAAACCTGTTTTAATGGGAAAAAAAATGAGATGAGTTACGTGATGCAATAAATTCCAGTCTAAACGAATCCAATAAGAAAAGAGAAAACATTCCAGTTAAATTTGTTCAAGTTTCTTTGTATTTTTTTCAAGATGAACCCAAACACTCCACAAATTAAAGTGACTCTACCAATGGTTTATGAACAAGACACTGTATGTTTATTTTTAACTCTCTGCCAGTCCAAGTTTCAGTGGTTGACATCAGCCAATTTTCCATGATTATTACTAAGATTCAATACCAATGGTTGTAAATTTTGATGTTGTGCCCATAAAATACGCCAAAACTAAAATGTCCCACTATGTTCAATCAGTAAATGCTTTAAAACACAGCATATACTCTGATCTGGGTTTACCAGGAATCAGCTGAATGTTATTCATATGTGGTTTGATACATAAATGAGAATACTCCTCTAATGTCTTCATTTTCTGTGTGTTTTAAAATGATTCTCTTTGTAGTATTTCTGATTTTTATGTTTAAGACATATATAATAAAAAATTGCAATTAGTAAAAAACTGAAATCTGCAGGTCAGATCTCAGAATAATTGATATTAACCAAACAAATTTCCCCCCCAAAAATGATCCTGCTATAAGCCTTAGAGGGACAGTTGCTTTGTTTCACTGGGATTCTTCAAAGTTATTAACAGCAATAGTTTTAACAGAAAGTTTCTGAATTGCAACAACGGTGTAAAAACAGTGAAATAATCCTCAGAGCAGTGGAAGGATAACGAAGGCTGTTAATTTAGCTTATTTTATTCAAATAACTAAACCTGAAAATGTTCATTTTTACAAGATGTAATTTTCAAGTAGATGTTAAAAGTCAACTATTTCACAATGAGTGTCTCTTTCGAAGGTGTATAGATGGTTGTTATCTGCTGACATAGCCTGACAACCAAGTCAGTCTGGACAATTCCTGTTTGGGTTTTTAAAATACCTAGCTAGCTAAAAGGTGCATCTCACTGTTAGTTTTCCATCTGTCTGAGCGTCTCTTCATTTCTACAAACTTGTAGAAAGTTCGTAGAAACTTTTTAGAAGTTTCTTGTAGAGTTTCTACCACAGAAACTTGAGAGTTTGTACTCAGAGTACAAACTCTCCTGTTTCTAGAGTAGAGAGTAAAGAAACTAACACTGCATACAACTTTACAGAACCTCTCTTTAGAAAACATGAACTTTCCATCTTTTGAACTTTCCAGTATATTTTTTAATGGTCCAGTATCTTACCCAATTTTTCTCTTAAATTCTACTTTGGACAGTTACACCGCAGATCACCTTTATTTTGACAACCAGGGGTGATTTCTAAGTCAGACAAGATAAATAATACTGATGTTCACATTCAAAATCTATTTTTGTTTGGCAGTGGAAGAGAAAAAACTAATTTTGTTTCAGCTTATTCAGATTAGGTCTACTGCTATTTCATAACAGTGATACGAGGCAAATGAAATTACATAAAGTTATGAATGATATGGCAAAATATCACCAAGTTGTAAAACAGAAGTTGTGATGCGGACACACAGGACCATTTGGATCCACCATTAGCTTTAGCTTCAATTCACAGTCATCCATCAAAATAGGTTTTGATGTGATAGAAGCTTTTTGAGGAGAATCAACATTAAACTGACTCAGACTGCAGTAAAACAACACAATTTACTCAGAGATTCTCCGATGGGACAGATCACTGAAAATTTCCTATGTGCCAGTGCTAATTACACAGTGTGATGATTTACAATGGAGATCAATAAATCAACAGCTTTGTTATTTTGTGGAGCTTCTTCAACATTTTTCCCAATTTTGAGATTCTGGGGCATCAAAGAAGCCTTTTTAAAGCTTGAGGAATGTTGATGCATCTGCTACTTTGAAATCCTTGAGAAAGAATTCAACCAAGCCTGCTGTAACATCCTCTTATTTTTTGGCTCCATTTTCATGTTTCATGTTCATTGTTGGACAATAATTTGTTTTCCTTTTCAAAGAAACAATTACCAGAAAGGTAAAAAAAAAAAAAAAAGAAAAAAAAAGAGGGATTTTAAAAAGGAGATTTTTCAGTGACTGAAAAAAAAAAGATTGATATGGATGATTTGTTCATAAGATGCTCCTAAAAGTGTAAAAATAGCAAATTTGTCTTCTAAACAGATAAGCTAAAAGATTTGAGGATGAAATTTCTATATATGAAAAGCTTATTCCACCTGTGACATTGCTGCGTCAAGTAACAGTTTTCTGTTTAGTTTTGTACAGTCTTCTGCTCGTTACCCAATAAATTATCACAGTACCAAGAACGCGTGTCACACGCACATACAGCTCTTTACTGAGGCCTTTTAAGGGTTTTTGGACTGTCCTCCTCAGTGTTTCATCACAGACATCCAGTCCTCCCTCCGTCTCCTCCACTGAGCGTCACTCCGTCACGTCGGGGGTTAGAGGGGTCCATTTACAGAGCGTCCTGTCCTGTTGCTTCGGGGAAAGCGGTGGACTTTGAGGTGTTTTGACAGGTGATCGCTGCGAGCAAACTTCTTCTCGCAGACGATGCATTGGTACGGCTTCACACCGGAGTGGGAGCGGCGGTGCCTTGACAGCTCATCGGACCTGGAGAACCTGAGGCGAAGAAACCAACGAATGAGATCCACCACATTTTATCAAGCGAAAAATTATATATTTGTAATTTTTTTTTTCTAATTAAATCTGACCAAAAGTGTTAAAACATTTAAAGTACTTCAAAGTAGACAAAAACCAACCTAATCTTTGGTAAAAAGTCTTTCCTGAAAAGAAAATATTGAATTAAGTCACGTTTCCCAATAAGATAAAAAAAAGTTGTCAGTCTGTTTAGATGAGGGTAATCTGAGAGGTGTAATACTTTGCATGCAACTTCTCTGTGAAGTCAAAGAGCCATCCCATATTTAGCTCAACACATGAGCACGGTTAACCTGGGCCAGGTCTATTCCTGTCCTGATCTGCCATGGTCGCTACGGGCTCCAGCCAGCTCAGCTGCTGTGACAGCGAAGGGTTAAGTGGATGACAAGAGTAGTGCCTCTGCGCTCTACATGTGCATCTGTATACGTTAGTGAAGCTGTTAAGATCAAATTAATCTGTAACAAAGATCAGTTTCACAGTGGCTGCAGCCTGCTTTAGACATGAAGGTGATAATTCACAGAGATGTAAAAACATCATTCGCGGTTACGTTTGCCAATTTGCACTCCAGACACGCATACCACAAATGGCGTACTCATTACTCGAAAGACCCATGCCTAAAAGAAGAGAAAATCCTCAAAAAAACATAAAAAAACCTATGTAGTTTACGTTATTATGTCTTGCCTTTCTCATCTTATCTGACATACGGTCAATATACAAATAATCAGGTCAGTGTTGTACTCAAGGTCAGTCTGTATCAACATGTTTTGAGGTTGCAGCTATGCCTTGGATGTCACGACACTGGAACATATGTCATCTTTTGTAAATAACAGACCGGTATCACCTTTCTACGCATCTGGTGCTGCAATAGGATTGCCATCGAAACCATCTAATGCAAATATTTAGTCATTTCAAAAGGTTTCGTCAGGTAAGCATCACAGCTGAGACGTCAATTTGATTCAAATCAATTGAATCTACTGCGTAGCTCAAATGTTGCAACACATATTAAAGATTAACACCTCTTAATCTCATGCTACCTTATGCAGATGCTCAGTCTGTGCCAACGGAGGTTTAATCATTGTTTATGCTGAAAGTTTAGACTGTATTCTACTAATTTCTGATTAAGTCAGCAAATGCTCTAGTTATCTGACCACCTGACATTTATCCTACATAATTATATAAATTGACACTGTAAGTTCACTGCAAATTAAATGTATTTCTTCCTTCTCTTGTGATGAATTTTAATCCACTCATCCTCTATAAAGGGTGAACCAAAAGCATTTACTTCAAGGATGTGGCATGACTTGATGTTCTACAAACTGGCTTTCATTGTTTCAATTTTAAACCCATCTAGTAAATATTTATCATTATACTATTATACAAGTTGAGATAGCAAACAATGTAACAGCAGCTTAACACCAAATGCCCAAAGCTGTCAACGTGATGGTAGAGTAAATGTTTCATTTGTTTCTTGCTTCTGTGATATTGGAAAAAAAAAACAAAAGAAAAAAAAACATTTATTCATAATATTTAGCAACTTCTAGACAAGACCAAGCATACACAGCATCATTCATATGCAAATTTTATTTTTGTTTTTTTGCCACAAAGCCAACAGAAATATTAAAATAAGAATAAAGAATTTGACAAACATAACATAAAAATAAATATAATTATGTAATATAATTTTAGATCCCAAGCTGATCAAAAGTTTCTGTAAACAATTATTTTTCTCACTCTAGATTTAAAGGAAACAGTTTCTGTTCTCAGGTTTTCAGGGAATTTGTTTCACATTCAAGGAACATAAAAAGCTAATCTGACCTTGTTCAGTTCTGGTCCTGGGAACAGGACCAGAGGTCTCCGAAAACCTCAAGGGTGGTTTATATTTGACAAGTAATTTAAAAGTTTGTTTCAGCCCAAGACTGTTTAGTGCTTTATACCAAAATCTTAAAGTTGATCCTTTTACAAAGTGAATAACAAGAATAAACATCCCAGAACAGGCCAAAGTTCAAGGTCTATCTTGAGTTAAAGACAAAGCCATTAGCTTTTACACTCCTTTTACACTCTTAAACCAAATCAGTTAATATTACTAGAGAATTGAATAGAAACCAATTGCCTTAAACCAGAGGTTCCCAAACTGTGGGGTGCGCCCCCTGGAGGGGGCGCTGTGCCATTGCATGGGAGGCGCGGGAAGCCCTCTGGATAAAAGAAAACAAAACATGAACGCTGTATGCGCTGGGTTTTTACCATCAAATGGCCAACTCTCTGTTATTCCTCTGTCAATTTGATACAGTAGGGTTTTCCTCATTTCCCATATCTATGTCCTCTGTTACTTTTATCAGCAGATAAAACTGTTTAATCCGTTGTTAACATATCGTAACCTGTTTTTCCGAGCCGCCTTTAAACGCAACATGAGCTCGACGCTCTCACTGGGTTTAGACCTGTGAGGTAGTGAAGGAGACCTGCTGCTGCTGGGCGGAGCTACGCAGGTGTGTTAGAATCACGGCAGCAAACCAGCAAAAACGCAAAGAACTTTTACAGTTTTTACCCCAAACTAACAGACTGTTGAGTAAAGCTGTTGGATACAGGTAATGTTAACTAAAAGATGACTAGCTAATATCAATACAGCACCTTAAGCTTGTTAACAAGTAGCTTGTAGGCTACTGGTGTTGTTGTCTATGTTCAGCTACGATTCATTTTGCCCCCCAAAAAGTTGATTCCCCACCACCTTGTTCGTCTGGAGCTGGGGCTGAGCATAACAGGGAGTCTCTAAGAATCCACCTCCCACCCACTTCGCTCACACACATCGTTCAACCAGACAGCTATTTGTAAGCCATAGGGGGGGGGGCAGAAATAGTTTGGAAACCACTCGGGGGGGCCCAAGGAGAAAAAGTTTGGGAACCACTGCCTTAAACCATCCTGTTTTTTTCACAATAATTCATTTAATTTAGTTAACTTAGATCCTTGGAGCAGAGTTTACACAGCAGGAGCCCCAGTGAGCTTCATGCTTCTGTTTTTAACTCCCATAACAGATTTCATATTGAACTGAACAGAGATTCTGTCAGAACTCAACAGGCTGGATTTAAATTAAAAGCACGTTGAAGTTTGGTCAATAGTAGCTCATTAATAGAGTTATGTCTGTCTTGCTAATGTAAAATGACTTGCTAAAACCTGAATGAAAATTTTACACGTTTTATGAATTTGTCAGCAATCTTCTGAATTGCAGTAAATCTCTGAGTGTTTTAGTTTATTTAGTTTATATTACAGATAGCTAGCAGCATTAAAAAAGCAGCTTGTTCAACAAAAAGCAATGGTAATGGTGCCCAAGTTGTGATTTACACTAGTAAATAACTGATTTACAGTGGTAAATCACAACTTGGACAGATTATAGTTGTTTCAAACTCAATACAATTCACCCTGGAAGTCTTTGCCAACTTAAAACATTATTATTTTTGACAGACTTGTAATAACTTGACCGGCGACTGACATACAGAATACAGTCTTTGTTAACATGTTTTTTGTAATTAAGTTATTGGTCCAAAATTTTTTCATACTCTATCAGAACCCATTACACACACCAAATGTCCAATAAGTAGTACAGTTAACTACTTCACTAATGCCTTTCTAATTTTACCCAATTTGCAGTCTAGCACTGATAATAAATACAGCGCTGCCCTATGGTCGTAAGTCAACAAAGTAAATGTGTTCCACTAATGAACTTAAGTGATCCTAGTAGTGGGAGCACAGCTAGTCACTCTTGTTTTACCGTATGTTGGTTCCCACAACCTCCCAAAACAAATAGTCAGGGTGTCACAAGACGTTCTTTATGTCCAAAGGCAAGAGAAGTGTGTTGATAATATGATTTTGTTTTAAAATCCATAAAGTCATGGAACTGATTGTTGATAGAGAAATAACAATTGTAGCTTTATATTCAACCCTTTGACTCCCAACATATATTTTGAGACTTTCTTCTAAATCCTGCTGTATCCAATCCTATCCATGTGTTTTACCCTCTGGTTGAAGATATCACCCAAGATATCTACAGAGCATTAACGCCTGACCAACCATAGTGTGATTGGTTGCAGACGTCCTACAATCTTGAATGACACACAACTGAGAGTTTTTCATTTTTCTGAAAAAATCAATGACATGACGTTTGGTTTGCATGTCAACAGAAAGCAGCACACCTTGTGTCTGTGTAATCCTGATTAACAACTCAGGATTGTTAGCAACGTACATAACAATGTGCCAATGCTTCAATTCCTGTTGAGAACAGAAATAAACCCACCCAGACTATCCATCATTGTTGTGCCATTGTTGAAGGTTTGCTTCTCGTTAAAGTTCCCGTCCAGCAAAACTGTGTGTTAGTAGTTTTTTTTTTAAACCAAATAGTTGGTTTAAAAAACAATTTTAAACTTCCTGCTTTCTGATGTAACATATTTATTTAGTTGAAGCAAGGTCCACTCTTCCCTTTTTTTTCCATTTTTGTCTTGATTTCAGAATTTAAATTCAGTGACTATAATTAATAACTATTACTAAAATAATTGGATATGGGCACATGTCCGCTAACTTGCTAAAAATGGAACACATTTTTCAATTAGCACTTAAACATTTTCGCTAACTTTGAAAACATTTAGCGCACTTAGCTTACCCTAAATATATTTTTCCAGATACATTCTAAAGAGAAAGTTTTCCTTGGATGTTTTGAAAATGTTGTAGATGATTATCAACTGTTCAGAATTCAAGTCACTAGAGTTTTAAATCCATGCTCTTATTATGAAATGGGTTAAGACTGTTTATGCAGCAATTCTGTTTCCTCTCCTTATGTTCTCCACCTGTGATGAGATGCAGACAATGATGTTTATTCTGTACCCAGAATGCATCAATATAGAACAAGATCTTGTATCTCAATAGTAAGCAGTTTAAAATCTACTGATGTCCTCGGTGCTTTCCGACTAAAATCATACCACGGTCAGTTAGGCAACAGAGTTAGCAATATTCAACAATTATAAAACTGAGACCATGAGTGAAAGGCCTGTTCCAAAGAATCACTTCCTGAAGCGCAACCATTCTGGTTGGTTTACTATAACAAATTAGACCCTGTTGAGTGATGATCTATGTTGTAATGTGCCATTGGCAAATAGTGAATATAAGCATAGATTAATTTAGTGCTTTAGAATTAGCTCCCACTAAATACTGTGTTGCCATATCACTTTGGCATTAAACTAATGTTTATGATTTTTGCTTTAACAATTAAATTTTTGGTTAGTGATGCTTACCACTGTAAATAATATAAGCAGAATATCTTTGGTTTAACAAAGTCTTAATAATATAATATTCTACCTGCTGAAAAGGAAGGTCAGACATTATAGCTCATTTATTGAGAATATATGGCAACATCTAAAAAGTTTTGTTTATTTTGCTTTTGGCAACTTTTTAGGATTTGATGTCCCAATGACAATATTATGATTTAATACCTAATCAATATCGCACATCCCTATTTAAATCAGACCCAAAGTTACTAAAGTAGATGTTTTCTACCACAGGTGATAAATCTGGAAGAAAGCAACAAGTTCAGGTCTTTACTTTGATGAAAATCAAAGGTTTTCCTGTAATCTCTGTACTCTAAGTGGCTCTACATTTGCCAATGGTAAGCTTTGGCTGACGCATATACAGACATTAAACCCTGGAGTGGTGCACAACCAACTTCAAGCAGGGGCATGAGAGAAACCATGTGCAGCTCCTTGACATACTGGCACTAGGCCTGAGTCCAAGTATAACCCGCTACATCAGGAGAGAGAGGGTGGCGCATTTCAGCAAACATGAAAAACTCATATGTTTCTCATTTTTAATTTGACTCAACATTTTCTTTCGACATAATTCATTATCCCATGTTTATGGTCGAGGTTTCTGAGCTCTGTAATCTCTACATTTCAGGGATTGTGACCAAGGTCAGGGAGTTTATGGCTACATGGGTGGAGGGCACTTCTGTTGATCGTCTAAAAGTGTTTTTCACTTTTGATTGTGGGTTGGAGTCCTGGAGGCAGCTTGGCGTGGCTGCTGCGCGACACATAGTACACATATCAGTGTGGGTGCTGTGGGAAACACATGTGCAGGCTTTGTCCCAGCTTGTTCTTAAAGCCAACTCTGCAGCTACGCGAACATAAAAGCAGCGCCGAAGGTGGGGCAGTCAGGTTGGTTACAGTTGCATTGCAGCTGGTACTCGTATTCGTATTCGGTATTCGCTGCGTCATCTTCACTTTTTGGTACAGAATAAAATCTCTCCTTTCGTTTTGCCTCTTGCTTTTGCTCCGAGAGTCCAAATGAATTGCTAAATCAAACTGTAATACATCTGTCATCACCTCAGATTGTGGTGTTGTGATCGCAGATTAATCAGTTGTCAAAGACAACAAGCCACAAACCTGATGATAGATGACAAGTACACACACGCCGCAGTGTTGCTACAGCAAACTCTGCTTCAACGCCTAGCCGCTGAGAATGAATCAGTGTCTACAAGCAGGTGGGAGCTGGAAATACTGCAAGCTCATGGAAGTTGTATGTGATCCAGTCCAATAGCACTACTAACAGCAAGGCAGAATGAGACGGCAAAATGTAAAAAAGAAAGGTAAAGAGTTTGGTGAAAAGAGAAATGCAGCTTTGACTGAGTAACCTGTTGGCCTGCAGCCAGTGAAATACCACCTCTCTCTACTTCAGAGGAGCCAACACATGGGGAGCTCTTCTAAAGTTACAGAGGGTAAGGGGTGCCTGCCTCACTGGTTTATGTCCATTTCCTGGTCCAGCAGGAAACTGGCTGTGAAGGGGCAACTTTATAATACAGTAAATTGCTGTAGTCACATGCACGCACACATGCACCCACGCACGCACGCACGCACGCACGCACGCACACACGCACACAAACACTGTGCAGGTGCCATTTTTAGTGTACTGAAGGTTCCCAAAAGGAACAGAGACCTGAATGTCTGAAATACATAAAACTACATGATGTTTGGCCAAAAATGTTGTATTTTTCTTACATAAGTTTTGGAAATGTATTCGTTTTGAATTATACTGGAGTGCAGACCATTGATATGTAAACTTTTCCACATTTTGGAATGGATTTTGGGGGGATTTTGTGTGAGAGACCAGAACAAAGTGATGTAGCATTGGGAAGTGGAAGGAGAACACCACAAAGATGTTTGAAAATATGCTTACAAGCATAGCAGGCATGCAAATTCAACCCCATTTGGTCCAATATAATCCAATGTTACCAATTGCCTTTACAAATACTACATAGGATGTGTGATTTAATCAAAAACCCAAGTGTTTGGATTTTGTAGTTGGACCCCCTCTGAGTCCTGCTAATTGCATCGAGTCACTCAGTGTGCAGGTATCTCTGCTCCTGCACTAGAATTTGCAATAGTTGATTGCACTGATGTGTTAACTTTGCAGCAATCCCTCATACTGAGCATGCATTTAGATGGACAAAGGAAAGAAAACCCCCAGAGAAACAGACCACCACCAAAACACAACTCTGGATCCAGACACAGAAACACGAGTCCAGGAGGGCTTTCTATGTCAAAGAAAAGTTGCACAATAGATAATCCATCAACTGACAGTGGAAAGAGTATGACACAACTGCAAACATACTGAGACATGGTTGTCCATTTAAACAGACAGGCAGGGACAATCACAAATGGAGATGTCCTTTTTTCTCTAGACAAAAACAGTACCCTTCTGAAATGATTTTTTTAAACCATGTATAGTGTGTAGTTCATGGTAGCATTTTGATTTAAAAGCCTATGTTTCCAGTACCCTATACTTTTGCTATTTTTCCCCACAATATAAGAGAGCACTTAAAATGTATCCTTGTTTTACATTGATTTTTCTTCCTAGGTGGACAGTCTAATATCTGCATTGGATAGCATATGGTTAAGAATTAAAATTCATAACCATATGCTATGGTAACATGATGTTCAAGCTGTGCCTGTCATAAATCTCACACAACTAAGGCGGGTTCTGATACACACACTGCAACAACAAAACAGGATGGGTTAAATCTGGATGAATGAGATGACTCATGTGTTTAGCTGGTACATACAAACACAACAGCAGCACTTTTCCTGTTTTTTTTCTTCATTCTTCAGTAAAACACTGACCAAGAGAAATTATTTAGAAATGATTCCTGCCTTTTCTTTTGAATGATCCTGTTGCTATGCAAAAACTAAACTACAGTCAGTGGATTTTCTTTTTTTTACCTAACTAGACAAAATGATGTTAATTCAGGCCATGCTAACTCTAAAAAACCAAGATATGGAACATTTCATCTCCAATAAATGTGTAATTTGTTTGACATATCAACTAAGAAAAAGTTCACACATGCAAATATATCCCAAAGAAATCCTGTATCACAAACTAAGCCTTTCTCTTTCCGGGAATGTTTCATCAATGGTGGAAGGACAGAGTGAGTGAATGGTGACAGATGTGATCACATTACTCATAATCAGACATTGTGTGCTTGGATTTATGAAAAGATTACAGTGCTTAATGCAGTCTATTTGCTGGAGGTTAATGCCTTGTTTTTTACTGAGCCAAGCAGTGAGCTCTGTCACATACAATCAGGGATAATGCTGTTGGTTTGTGCTCAACTGATGTATATTGTCAAATGTACATACTCCTGATACATAAGTCAGCCATTCACTGAGTACAGAGCCTTTCCTCTTAATCTAAAGAATATTGGTACAAGATAATCAGGAAGTCAGAACATTTTCCTCCAGTCAGTCCAAACCTCATAAATAAAAACTTCAGATTTGAATTGTTCAATCTCAAAGCCATTCTCTGGAGAAAAGTGCTCCAACTGTATGATATTTCCTCACTGTACATTTGTCTTTTAATTAATCTCTTATCTCTAGACAGCCGATAGACCTAGATAACTATATTTTCTAACCTCTTAGACACAGGACAATAAAAAATAACATAAATTGTGAATTGTGACATCTGGAAAGTGTAAGTACAGTGCAGTTTTTTTAAACCATGTTCAATGTTTAAAGGAACCAATATCCATATTCACTGATGACACTGGAGCTTCTTTAACTAAACCAAACATAAACAGTGGTATAGAATCATTAGAGTTACTTTTTACTCTATTCCCAAATATTATGTTAATCCTAAACATGAGTCCTTGTTATTATGATTGGACCAAGATCCTGACTCTTACCCTATCTTGACCCTGTCAGTAGCAATGCAGATACACAAGACTCTGTGTATAGCCTTGAGCCCTTAATGTACCTTTAGAGGGTGGATTTATTGACCGGGAGTTCAGAAGTTGGCGGAATTAACCTGGAGTTAAAGTACAAATAGGATGTTTCTACTCAGATGGAGGCTTTGATTCCAGCGTAGTATGCTAACTGGAACCTGGCAAAGCGGACTTTGTGGATGTGTCATGGATGTGTGATCATGTCAGGCACAAAATATAATAAAACTTCAGAGTCTTTTTGATGCATGAATGTGTATTCCGTGGTTGTGGATGGTGAGCAAACAGGTGCAATAACTAACAGGGGACAAAGTCTGCCTATGGACGACTTCAAAAGGTGCCCTATCTAATCTGCAACTTAGCCATGGTTCAAAAACACACTGATAGCAGGGGAGAGACACAGCTTGCAGAAAAGAACAAACTGTAATTGAAAATGAACAGTCCATAGTGGAGCTCCCATACAAAATAAGCCTCCTGATTGAAATCCAACCATTTTTTCCTCAAACTATTTTTCTGCATAAGAGAATATGCAGAAACACTCTGCCTTGGAGTGTTTCTTTGAAAGGTATGGCAATCTGCCAGTGCAATAGAGCTTACATAAAAAGGACAACAGGACAGGAAAACAGTTTGTCACTTCTTATCTATAATTACTCAGCAAAACAAGGCACTGTTGATATGCTTGTTTATAACATGTAATAAACTCTCCAGATTGAGTAGCATTTTATCAACAGATGTCTGTGAATTAATTTATATGGTCCCATATGGAGTGGAAGTTGATAACCTTGTTTACTGTAATATCAGATGTGGGGAAGTGTAAAGGTATGGAAAAAGTGATGATGGAGGTAAAATTGTTGCCTACTTTGAAACTGCAGGACTATGTTTGGTCTAGTTCTAAGCAGAAATGGCCAGTGTGACTCCACCCCACACAAAGTAGCTGGCAAACGTAGCATAGCTTGGCACAATTAGTATTTATGTCAATCTTGGCAGAATTCATAGCTATGCTATCTTATGTAGCATAACACTGCCCACTTCCTGTCCATCTTTCAGTTTAATGATAGGTATTTGTTGGCACATGAGTCACTTTCGCACTAATATATCAACATTGGTTTGCTCACCTCCATCCACAGCCAGGCCACGTGCATGCAAAGGGTTTCTCCCCTGTGTGTCTTCTCAGATGTGCTTTGAGGTGGCTACTCTTGGTGTACATCTTATTACAGCCAGGAAATGTGCACTTGTGCATTTTGATGAGGTCTGCCACTGTGCTCTTCTGGTACCGCTGACTTCCGGTAAGGACACCCGCTGCCGAACCTCCTAGGCCTAACGTCGCTTCCGCAAGCCCATTGGGTTTGGCTGCAATGGGCACTGGTGCAATTCGGACGAATTTGGATGGAGCAGTGCTCCCTGTTTTGCCTGAGTTAGTTGTTGCAGGGGAAAGCAACTGAGGCACTAAAGCAAATGTCTGCCCCTGGATGTTGACCAGGAGCTGGGCAATTTTGATAGACGATGGGGATTCAGTTGGTTGGGAATGGGTTTTATGGGACTGATCCGGGATGGTGTCTGATGCAGCACTGGAATTTGGTTCTTGTTTGACCTGTATGGGCTGGATTTGGAGGATGACGGGCACACTTGAGGCAATGGTAGCACTTTCTGGTGTCAAAGGTGTTAGTGATCCACAGTCTTCCTTCTTGATCCCATCAACACAACTGTCAGTGGAAGTAGTTACACAGCTATTGCCTTCTGTCACTGGTGAGCTGCCTGTATCTGATGCACATGCAGCATACTTAGCCTCTGACTTGGAGGCCACAGGGACAGTTTGATCTGAGTTCTGGGATTGTGATTCAGGTTTTGCTGCGAGTGTCATTGAACCCTCTGATTCCGTATCATCTGACATAGACATGGGAGGTGACATTTCCTCATCACTCCCATTCTCTTCCTTCTCCATTGCTACCATCATGTTCTCTTCAAGGAACTCTTCAATCTCCTCTAGAGTTGGCTGAAAGAGGAGTGCTTCAGGATCCTGCAGCTCATCAAGGAAAACTGGGAACTCAAAGCACTCCTCTTTGGTCAAGTGCTGCTGGACTCCAATTCGCTGCTCCCTCTTGGGCTCCCATGCTAGGCCCATGGGCAAAAAAGGGGATGATGGAGATGAGGAGGTAGAGGAAGCTGGAGAAGAGAAGGAAAGAGAGGAGGAAACAGAAATGTTGCCGCTACTGGAGCTGAATGAGGTTGTAAGGGAGGCCTGTGAGAGAAGGAGGTCCAGAAGACTCTCTTGATTCTCTCCTCCTGATGAGTTGGAGCACCCACTGCTCCTGTTGCTCCTGCTTTCATAGCTAGAGCAAAAAACGCTCCGTGATGCTGAAGATGTGGACTCGGGGCTGGAGCAGAGGGAGGAGCGCGGGCTGGAGGAGTCGCTGAGGTCATCTTCAGAGAGGCAAGGCGAGGAGGAGAGCGTCAGCCCTTGGTAAGGGTGGTGCTGATAGGTGCCCGCATCAGTCACCATGATGCCCTGCGAAACACCACCCTTGGTGTAGCGAGACGCGCACCCGTAGTCGGACCCTGGAGAGCAGGAATAATACAGGAAGGTCTCCTCACCAAGTGGCAAGTGATCAACCATTCCTGTGGGGATTGATGACTGCTGACTTTGCTGGGCACTGACGATCAAACTGTTGATGAAGATTCTTTTCTTTTTTCTGTAAAAGAAACAAATATTTAACAATGACACAAGTTTTACTAGACTTCTCAAAAGTGATTCCAAAGAGGCCTGGATATGGCCTAACATGCAAGTTGCACCATGGTTGAGTACAACGGAGTTCCCAGTTTGACCAACAAACAGACTTTGGATATATCAGTTTGAGTTAGGCATTTCTAATCACACCACAGCTACACTGAGTGTGGTCATACTGTGAGGTACACAGTAGTCCCTTTGGGGTCCTTCATTACACAGCAAACCACCAGACTAAAAATTATTATACCTTTCTGGTCCCTGTCAAATACCTGCTGCTTGTTTGGAAGCTCTGCAAACTTATGGCACTTCAAAAGGGAAGGCAACCACATGTTAGGGAACTGGAATGTGTGTGTGTGTGTGCATGTGTATGAATGTGTGTGTCGAATTTGCAGCTGCTGGTCCAGGCTTCAAGCTGACCATGTGGAGACAGGCGTTCCTCTTTTCTCACCACTTTTAAGATTAAAGCCACATGGTCACTGAACAGTGTTTCTATTTGTCTCCCTTCATGGTCCTTAATTCATGCTAATCTGAGCAATAGAGATTTTCTTGCACTGTGAGATTAGAATGAGGAAAATAATCTTCTAACTTCCTGCAGACTGACCACACAGTGCATTCATATGTCAAATCAGTTTAGAATACGCAGAGTTTCAGTAGGATGATCCATGAGCAAAGGATTTATTCTCTATTTTTATGCACCCAGCAGCTCAGGAACAATGCTCTGCCACTACATTTACACGGATTAAAAATACTAGACATCAGATGGCTTTGGAGGAAATGAGTGGCCCTGATGTTTAACATGAGTCTGAAATCCATATGAAATCCTCAATAGTGTCTGAGAACTGAAAGGACTGCCTCCGCCTTCCCCTCTTTCTGTAAGGCTGTTTCCTATAAAGAAGAAAAACAGTTTCTATGAAAGGCTCCACATGTCTCAAGTAAAATCTGATGTTTAATTCAAGTGGCTGACACAACTACACAGTGCTTAACTCAAATAAATTTGTATTCAATTTCACATTCAGTAATTTGAGATCTTATGAAGGCGGTTACATTTGGGGGTAACATCAAATTACATGGATCGCCAGAGGAGGGGGGTCTGCAGCTGTGGCTATGCCTCATGGAAGGGGAAAAAGTTTGCGAGGAGAGAGTACACCTCATTTTGGCCAAGACTGAAGTCATTTGTCCTGCAGTAACTCTACGGGTGTGGAACATCAAAAAAGGGCTTTGACAGCAGGATGCTCTCTTTAACAGCACCGTGGGGTTTGACCTGAAGGGTTTCTCCTCAGCATTCGTGGCATGTTCAACCCTGCAGCCTGAGACTGCAAGTCCAACCACAATCTCAGTTAGGCTTTGGTTTAATGAAAAACCAAGACATTTGTTCAAAGTTTGGTGTTTTTTCACCAGAAAGAGAACAGTCAGAAGCTCATGTTGCTCAAGTTTCTAGATGACACAAGTTTCTATTTACTCATCAGTGCATAAGAGGTCATGCATTTTTGGTTAAAAGCAAAATGAGCTCACCTGTCAATGCAAGGAAACTAAACCCAGCTCCTTCGCACCGTGCGCTCCAGTTCTGGACGAAGGTTTCTGTGCGTAACAGCACGCATTGGCAGTGCAACTCCAACACACGAGCTTTGCTCTTTGCATATCCTTATGCCTCTCTCTCTTTCCCTCCCTCTCTCTCTTACACACACACACACACACACACACACACACATTCATGCACTCACTCACTTTGAAGGCCTGGCGGATCACTTAACCGTCACATGATCACAAGCTGGGAACCCGTCAAATCAGGGGATTGGCCCTGTGAAGGCTCGCCTGCTTGGAGCATTACAATTGGCTCAGGACGGAGAGAGGCAGGCCTCAGAAAGTGTTGTGAGTGGAAGGAGGAGTAGCAGGGAGTGTGTGTGAAAACTGGTTTACATCATAAATCATTTAAATGTCTTCATTCTAACCTCAAAGGCTCCAGATGAGACATGTACAGCACTTTACAATGCTTCACTTACATGTGGCAGTGTGTGCAAACACATTCCACTTTTATGGACTGTTCACAGCGCTGCTTCTCATACAGTTTGGTTTATGTAATGTTGGAGTTCTTTCCTTTTCCTGTTATTTATTCAGTAATATGTTAGCTAATACTTTATGTGAGATGATGCTGGGCCACCTTGAGACTAGACTTGGCTCATTTCCCAGCACAAGGACACAGCAAAACATGTTGAAGGACTTTGCTCTGATCAGATGAGATCAAAATTATATTTTCTGCCCTGAATACAAACATAGCAAAGCACATCACCCTGAACACAACATCTCAATGGTGAAACATGGTGGTGGGTGAAACATGCAGTAGGATGATTTTCTTTAGCAGAACTTGAAAAATAGAGTTTTAGTTAAAATTGTTAGTGCCAGACATGTGTCTGGCACTAACAGACACATGTGGCTGTTAGTGCCTTCCTAGCCAGTTCCTAGCCAGTTCTTATAAACTGGCTAGGAATCAGTTTATATCGATCCATTCTCATGTGTTCATGTGGCCCAGTCAAATTCCAGACCTAAATTCAACTGATAATCTGTGGAATGACTGGAAAACTTCTGCTCCCTTTATTCAGTCTGACTGATTTTGAGCTACTTTTCAAAGAAGAAAAGGCAAATTATTTAGTTTACATGTGCAAAACTGGTACTGACCACCAACCTATCAGTAGGGGGCGCTGTGAGAATCAAAAATGTTTGTCAGACTTTTTTGGTTTTATGCATCATCCTATGCTTACAGGAGACAGGATGTTTATTGGGGAATCTTGGACAAGATTGCAAACACATTGATCTGTTGTAGTTGTCATTCCAAGCCACTACATGGCACTGTAATGTTAGCATGTCATCAAATTTGCATGCACTTTCAACAGTAACCAGGTTTTTGTTGGGGTTTTTTTGTTGTTGTTGTGAATTCTACAGTTCTGACTGTTGAACATTTTTTTGAGCGGAATAGCACAGGAAGGCAATGGCCAGGCTAGTGCATGCATAGTATCTCACACCTCCACAGGGGGTGTTACAAAAATGTTCCTCTCTGAGACCTGATTTCAAAAACTATCAGTGTCAAAGACACCAGAAACATGAAAACAAGTGACTAGATCACAACTAAAGTCCTACAGTTTCCTGGATCACTTAAAATCCTAATAAAAAGTTGTAACTTGACAACATGTGGAAAAAGTTCAGCTGGTGTAAATACTTTTGTAATACATTGTTTGTGGTCATTTACTCACTTCCTAAGGGCTTCAGATATACAAGTTTTTCTTTCATGCCAAATAAGGCAGAGCTCATATAAGCAGCTCAACAGGCTGAAAAAACATCACTAACCCAAATTAAATTTACTTGTGTTGCTTAGATTACCTTTCAGTGTTCTGGATAAATGACCCTTTTTAGTCTCTTTGTAAACTTTAGGACTGCTTGACAGGGTAGTATACACTCCAAAGCTAATGGATAGAACGCTGTGTAAAAAGATATACAATATCACACAGTAGAAGCCTTCTGCTGTAAACCTGTACTGATGCCTCTTCTTTCAGTTCCAGCCTTTGCTGTGCCTGTTTCCCCTTTGACTCTTAAAATCTTGGTTGCCAGAACATTTACTGCTACTGCTAAAACTACTAAAACTCTGAATATTTCTAGTTTAGTACAGCACAGAAGTTTTCTCCACCCGACGTGCATAAATGTATTTTGCTTCCAGCGAGCTTGAAATTCCTGTTTTCAACACTGGTCTTTACAAATTACTGCTTGATTCTTTAAATATTTGCTGCTTTTTCTTGCATTTTTACTTCTGCCCTTGTCATCCACTTAGATGTTGCATTGCACTGGTTGGATAACACTCAAAACTTGTATTTACATGGCAATAAGTTAGCTAAATATGAGATCAGTCAACATCTATTTATTGGAAGGACTTTATGTGTGCCTTTTGCACAGTGCTAGTAAGTATTTACTCCCTGGCAGATTTCTTTCATTTTTGAGATCAGTTTTAATATCAAACAAAGGAGACTTGAGTGAAGTTGAGTGATAAAAGTTCAGACATATGGAAGGGTATAAATACTTTTGAACTGCACTGTACACAGCCAAAAAATAAAATAATTACTTTCTTGTACCACATAAGCAAAGCTATAGCTCCCAGGACTAGTAATTAATACTCAGAACATCTCAGTGAATGTTAATGTAAAAATTGCCTAGCAAAAAAAAATTCAAATATCCATTTTTTTTTTCCAGAAGGCACTCAACTGGCTCAGTAATTTAGGAAAAAAAAAAAAAAAATCTTATCCTTTTGTTACTATGGCTAAAGCTGTTTTAGTTTCTATACCTTTTACTTTAGTGGAGATTAAAATAATCCAACTGCCCAAAGCAACAAAAACTGCTCCTGGTCAAACTCATAGGCAGGAAAATACGACATGAAGGCAATTTCACTCCCTGGCTGAGACGTGGGGGAACAACTCCCTGTCCGCTAACAGAGGAGCTAATTTTTCACTTAGCGCTTTTGCTAGCTTTTTAGATGTTTAGCAAACTTAGCTTCCCCTAAGTTTGTTTTTGCTGGATAAATTCTAGAGCACTGATTTACTATTGCTTTGTAATTTTTAAATTCTTCAAGTAGGAAGACATGTATATTCCTGCTCTTATTTTGAAGTAGATAATGACTGTTTACACCCAATAAGTTTCAGCAAGAAATATACATACAGAAACAAAATTAAAAAAATAATTTAAACACAACAATAGCTAAAGGGGTTTTAAAACATAAATTATAAAGTCAAAATTAAATTGCTGTAGCTTTTCAAGGACAGATATAATTAGAATTGAAGTTAACATTAAACACTTTGTTGGTGTAGTGCTTTAGTGTTAGTAGACCAAATGTTTATGATTGGTGCTTTAGGGCTAGCACCCCTAAATTTAGCTACTCTGTTTACATGGCATGCCAGATTTGAGACCAAACACAAAATGAAGTCTTCCACTTTGCTTATGCACTTTATAGAGTATTTAATGTATGTAAGTGTATTTGTGTGTGATCTTTATGATGTTGTGACAGCATGTGATGCAACTGATGACACAGAAGCAGAATACAGCATTTGTGATTGGCAGAAATATATGGAAATAAGTCAGACAAAAAAAACACATCTGAAAGGATTATGGATGGACTCATACTGGTTTAAGTTCTGCAGATGGTCATTATTCTGATCAGATGCTTCACTTTGGATCACTGTTGTGGCTCAAACATGCAATGCTATACAGTTTGCAGTAGGAACATTTACTTTTCATGGACTTTGGTCAGTGTTTTGACTTTTTACTGTCAGCATTTAGGACTCTATGATCTCAGGTGAATCACGTGACCTGGATGTTCACTATAAACAAACACATTTAGCTCGCTTTTCTAAACTTTATTTTGGCAAAATCCTGCTTGGGAAATTCAGTTTCTTTACCTTGTTGCACATGTGGATCCTTACTATGACTGGGCAAAATCTTAAGGCAGTTCAATGCAACTCAGCGCTGTGGCAGCTTGCACTGTCAATAGTAGAATTATTCCTACAAATGTAGGAGAAATGGTAAGTTCTGTAGTATTTCTATTAAAACTGTCATTTCCCTTAAAGTTTTTGCTGCTGTTTCACTAATGTCTGCTATTGGTGCTCATTGACTGTATTCCTGCTATCCAGGAGTTTTAGATGTATTAAGTTGATGATAATCATAACTCTTATGGTGCCAAAGTATGAATGCTGGTGTGAAATGGGAACCTTCTGGACAAACTGGTGACGGCAGGAAGCAGAGCTTCTGCTGTATGGGAGGTAAAGGTAATAGTGTTACATCACTTCCTGGTGCAAAATCCTTCCAAGACGAGGATTGATCATGTAATTCCACTCATTGACGTAGCATATGATGATATTTGGTGATTTTTAAAAAATAATTAATACCAGATTTTTCTTGAAAGAAAAAGACAAAACAAAACAAATAAAACATTGGCTTTCTCAGTAAATAAAATGGATCATGGCTCATTTACGAAAAATGCTGGCTAATTTAGCACATAAACTCTCACACCAAGTCTGTTAAGTTGCTAGTTAAAAAACATTAAATGTTTAAAGAGAAACAGATTCACACCGATCTGTAAGCACTTGCCTTTCCTCCCCAAGAGGTTGGTTAGATCTAGACTCATTTCATGGTTACCTCATTTTAATCGTCCTCTCTCTGCAGGTTCCACTTCACTGGAGGCAAAATAAATAAATATTTACATTTTCTATCTTGTGTAGATAATATATTTTTGGAGAAGCTGAGTGAGAGCCTGATTCAGTCTGCAGTGGGTCTTTTCTTTGGCAAACTTGCTAATTGAGTTCGGCTGCTCCATTCAAACTCACAAACACCTACACATATGCGCATTATGTAAGCCCCAGATGGACTTAATGAGTCAAAATGATTTATATCCTCTGGTAAAAGGTGCATTAAGCCAAATTTGAAACGAGGAAAATGTGTGTCTCTGTAGTCCCTGACAATGCTTGGAACAAAGCTGGCATTGTGACTGAAGAAGGTAAATACTGCTGAATCGGTGAGGGGCAAAAACCAAAGTCTGTTCCCTGGTTTGCATATTTAAAGAAAATGATTTGCATCTGTATCGAAGTTTCTCGGGTTCTTCCTTCAGCTACCTGAACAACTTTATTGTTTTTAAAGTGTGACTACAACATGAACTACTTCACATTCTGCTGTGTTATGAATATAGCCTTTAGGGTATTTTATTTAGATGAGATACAACTGATGAACATTAAGTTCCTCAATTATGAAGTAGAACAAAAAAAGAATCCATGATTTTCCAAAACAAAAAAAAGTTTTGCTCCAATGAAAAGCTGTAGCTCAGTGGTGTCCAAAATGGGTCATGGAGGGCCGGCATCCTCCCTTTTGGTAGCAATAACCTTCTCAGCAGGTCAATGTTCCTCTTAGGCCTTCTAATGAGCCATAATTTGATCCAGGTGTGAGAGAACTAAAGCATGCAGGATGCCGGCCCTCCAGGACCCACTTTGGGCTCCACTGCTGTAGAATTTATGTAATTGCAATTTTGCAGCTACAAAGACCAAATAAATAATATAAATGGTCTTAACCTTGACTGTGTTGTTCTAACACATTAAATGACCTGAACTATTCATTATCAAGTCTTTTGCAGCCTTCATTGAGCTCTTCTGCTAATTTTGAAAACATTTAGTACACTTCTAAATTGATGTTTTCTGATAAATTCTAAAGTGTTAATTTACTCAGCTGTTTTGTAAATTTTCAGCAGAGTAAAGTTTGACATCTGTGTTGAAGTTTTGGTTATCGGCTGTGAAGAGTTCCTCAAGTAGTTAGCTGTTTATGCTCATGCTCGTGGCAATAGCTGCATTTCTATTACAAATGTGTGCAATATTCTGCTAATATAGAAAAAATAAATTTTTGCAATTGTGTCCAATAAAAATAAAAAAATAAAATTCAAATCACCCATAAATAAGTGACAGGTCATTAAAAACCATGGCAGAGATTGATGTAAACGTGACATAAATTCAAAATGCAGTAATGGTGCTAGCGCTTATCTACCAGTCAATCAGAGAAGATGTTGGCATTTTACTCAGACTTCGGAGCAACATGCCTCTTATATTTGGGAGTGACTGCATAGGCAGAGTTTTGGGGAAATTTTGTTGCAGTGTTTCCATTAAGAAAATGTATTTTTGTAATTTCAGCTTCCTCAATTCTATGGTTAATGGAAATGTATGTCATGTCTTGACAGGTTTTCAGTTGTGCCGTACTCGTTTCATGTTCAGATGATTGTTTGAATAGAGCTGCGTGATATTAGTACTTTGGGATTTGCTTTTCTAACCTAACTCCACTTTAAACCTCTCCAGATCTTTCTCCCTGACCTGTCTGCTGTTCCTTCATCTCTGTTTGTTCACTAAGAAATTCCCGAGGCTGTTAGAGTACAGTTGAATTTATACCTAAAGTTTAAATATTTTTATTTTTATTTAAAATAATGCAAAAATTATCTTTTTTCTTACTATTGATCTGTTACATAAAATTCCAATAAAATAGATTTAAACTGTCATGTAACTTGACAAAAGGTGAAAAAGCTGAATGAATTCAAAAGTTCTTGCAATTAACTGTAAGATATTTAACTTATTAATTTTCCAGGTGTATTAAATATATATTTTTATTGTTTTTGTTAATCTGATGTTTGCTGGATGTCAGTTTTGCAGCTAATGCCGTCCTGACTGTTGTCTCACACTGAGTATTTATGTTGTAACCAGCTTAAGCCTCTCCAGCTGACCAGCAGATCCCTGTGGCTTTAAGCTCTGCCATGTAAACAGGAAGTTGTAGAAGTTCACTGGATAATAAGAGCAAGCCTCTCCTCTCAGATACTAACCTGACACTCTGTATGTACACAAATACGATTCATCTTATCCGCTGACGACAGCAAAATAATCAAATCTGCTTCTGTTGTGACAAAAACAGCATGAGTCATTTACTGTTTTCTCTACCAAATGTTCCAAGGTAACATCTTTGTTATTGTGAGCGAGTGACCCTTGACCTGAAAACAAAATAGAATGTTTTTCCTCAAGTACAGCAGAGACATCTATTTTAAGAATCCCTTGAGATCATCAAAGTACCAACATGAAGAAGAAATGCTCGCTTTAAGCAGAGTTGCAGGGAACAGAGATCCCCTCAGAGAATTATGCAACAGGTTTATGATAAAACTATAAAGGACCTTAACCCTTTCCTCCCTCACCCGGTCCCTGCCTCTGCCGTAAACACTCGCTGGTGTAAACACCCCTCCTCCCTCTAATGCACTTTGTAGACAGCTTAGTTGACTTTTAGTTACACTAGCAAGTCTCATAATATTTGATGGATTAGGTATAGTTCCTGTTTGCCCTCAGAAACATCTTGTGGAGATAAAGTAGACACCCTATACACTGGATCAACGTGCAAGAAATCGTCCCTCTTGTTGGGTAGCTTGAAAAATCCTACACAGTTTCTGTTGATTATTTTGACTCAGGCCTACTGACTCATACTAAATGTGATAATAAACAACCTCTGATGAAGGTCAGAATCAACCAAAGAGAACCACAATTCCCTAAATTAGACTGACAACATTTTTTTTTTAAAATTACTTTTAGCTATCGGTTTTTTGTACACAGGTACAAATTTATGAATGGCAGGTATGAAATGTCCCATGATGACATGGTTCCTTTTGAACTCAGCCTCCTGGTTATTTCCCACTTATTACACAAGAGGACATCCACCCATCCAACCCTACACCTGCTTAAACATCTGCAAGGTTCACATTTTGAGTATCCTGATTGACTCAATCCAAACCAGTAGATGTTTTTGTTTCTGCTTTTATGACAGAAAAGTTTGCTCAAAACTTGTGACAACTGAATTAAAACCTAGTTACTGAAAATAAACTTAAAATGTGCATTAGTCCTGTGGCCTGTTGGTAGATCGTTTCATTTAAAGGAGAATGGGGGAAGGTTTCAAGCCTGAGAACAACATTTCCACTGTATTGTGTGGCTGTTTTTATGGAGGAGGAACTGGTGCACTTTACAGTATAGATAATGCCATAAAGAAAAAACCTCAACTATTGAAGCAACATCTCAAGACAGGAGTTAGAACCAAATAGGCATTCCAAATAACCAATGATTCCAAGCATTTCATAATGATCTCTGAAGTGGCTTAGGGAGAAAAATGTTTTTAGAGTGACCAAAGTCTTAAAATCTCAGTCAGAAAATGAAAAAGGTGAGCAATGTGGCCTCCCTGACCCAGTTAGACCAGTTTTGTCTGGAGGAATGAGCCCAAAATGACAGAAAACTATTGTGACAAACTTGTGGAAAGACACTTAAAACATTTGCCCCAAGTCATCTTGAATAAATCTCATGTTTTTTTTGTTTTGTTTTGTTTTTGTTTTTCCAATAAATATAAAAACCTTTGGTAGTTCTAACTGATCTAAAATAGTTGTTATCCCCTTGTACTTATGCTGATGGACCTGGACTGGGTAATTCTGACAGTTTTGGGGCGATGTGTGGCGTAGAGCTGGAGCAGTCACCCGATGTAAGGAGGATATTAGTTTCAGGGTTCGATTAGTAACCACGGGCCTCGCTGCATGTCTTCACTCCTCTCTCTGCCTGTTTTCAGGCGAATGCACTGCAAATAAAGGCCACAACCTTTAAGACAACAACAGTTTTACACCAACATTAATACTGTTTAAAAAAAAACAACAAAAAAACAAAAACAACACAATTTTGTCATCTTTACAACTGAGCCAAACACTAAAATCTCAAGCCAACTTGTCAAACCTAAACTGAATTAGTTTACACTGATAAAAGCTCCTTTCAACGCAACTTATGACCAGTGAAAAACAAAGTTACTCCTCAAAATATTTCTTTAAATCTCCACTCATTGTTTCTCACCGAACCTTTCAGTTCCTCTGATGTTATGTCTGATCAGTTTATGCTCTACAGTCGAATAAAATATCAAATGAAAAACAGGCTTCTGTCAACAAACTGCATCTTCCGTGTTCATCTGAAATCCGAGGGTAATGTCACAGAGAACCCGTACATCTGTAGGTTGTTTGCTTTTCTTCCCTTTCCATTTGTTTAACCTGTAAAAACACCAGGTCATCCAACAATTCTGTCATCAGCAAAAACCTTTACATACTTCAACATATGCTTGTTTCAAGTTCTCTGAAGACTTTTGAGTTACTGTTGCTTCAGCTATTTTTCTTCATCAAATCTTCCTCATTTGTGTCTCTATGAGTCTCTCTGTTTGAATATGTAGATAAGTCATTACTCAGACTGAAATCTGAAATTAAATGTTCTGCTTGGAGGAACTATTGGAGCAATCTGTCTGTGAATGGCTGTTCGATAAATACCAGATGCTAATGTGAAAAAAAAAAAAAAAACCTGTTTATTCAGACGCAGGACGATGGGGGGTGAGATAATATGCAAAACGCCTGTTGAGAGATTCATGTCTCCGCTCTGCTTTCTCTAAACCTGCTGGGGGCCGAGTGGATCAGCTGCATTAAACATCGTCTTCCTCTCATTTGATGGCATTTCTCAGATGAAGAGTAATTTATCAGAGACGAAGTGAGGCTGTATGTGGCAAAGCGGTAGTTCAGCTGGCCTTTTAGTCTTAGTTTTAGTAGAATTACTTTCTTGCCTCTTCAAAAACAATTGTTTTTTCAAATTTAAAATTATATTTTTAGCTTAAGAGATGGTTATTTTGTAGTAATCCAAGAAAGTGTTAAAGATAAAGGCAAAAGCTAACAAAGCTCTACTAAGAGCTAAATGCATTAACACAAATTGCAAAACATGAAGTATGAAAAAAATTTAACTTTTTGAGAAAATGCTCATAAAACATACCTGTAAAACTTCTTATATGGCTGTAGTTATTGACATATCTTTTTTTAGAACAAGTAAAATATCAAAAGGGGAATAATTATGGAATCAGGTTGTATTTTATAAAATGAAATTTTATAAGAATGCAACTTATAATATTGACTTTTCTATTTTTGGTTCATGAGTTCATTTTTCTCAAACAGTACTAAGTGATTACATAATTTTGCCCTGTGATTGGAAAAATGATTCTTATTTCAACAGTGTTATTAATTTCTTGAAAAGGTCTTTTCGCAAATGGATGCTCAGAATAAATAATATAAGGTGTAATTTTTTTTTTTAATTGTTTTTTTGTTTTTTTTTTAAGTTTTCCCTGGGGTTTTATGTTGTTGTTTTAAAGGCTCAGTGTGATGCATGTGCTGACATCTACTGGTAAAATTAAAAACTGCAACCAACTAGAATTTTGTCATCCTGACAGTCTTACATGAAAAGGGTGCCTCTTAAAATTTTTAAAACATTGTGAAGGAACAAACAAAGCCTTAGGAATCATGCCATCCAACCTTTTGCTTCTTGGATGTTCAATGCAGTGAAGCTGAATAATAAAATAAATGATTTCCATGGTTGTTTTCCATACTCCTCAGGTCCCAGACGCTGCCGTTTTTACCCACACAGAGGCTGCTCTGTGTAAAAGCTGCTGTCATGCCTATTGTCGAGGCTCCACAGAGTATATTATGCCTCCAAGTCCTGCATCTGTAGTACCAATCCCAACTGTTTCCAAACACAGAGAACAAAGGCTCTCCTTTGTGCAAACTCCAAAATCTGGGGTATTATAAGTCCCGTTGCTCCTGTGTCTGTTCTGATCTAAAAATGGTTTGCTTCAGTATAAAGAAGCCAAGACAGGATTTAATGGTTTTAAATGATGTCTCTTAGTAACAGATTCCAGGAGCAGGAGGTATTGTCAAGCCAGCGCTGCAGTAGGCACGCAATGACGCTGAGATGCTCAATGACGCTGAGATGCTCAGGTCTGGAGGGATTGAAGAGAAGGTTTGGATAGGAGGGAAAACAGTAATGTGGTATACAGAGCCTACGCAAGGGTGGACAGGGCCTGAGGCAGAATGTGATATGGGGCCCGATTCAAGTTGAGTTCACTGTGAGGTAACTGCTACAGCACTATTAATGTCATAAGCTTTCAATGCCTGGTCATGCTTTGCATTTACTACAGACTGTTAGACAGCTGGAAATTACATATTAAAGGGAATAGTTTTTAAGATTCTTCATGTCTTCCATTGTAATTTCAAACTGCAGCTTGGACTGAAGAGTACATTTGGTAATATGAGTTCAAAATGTCATATTTAATTTGTTACTAGGCTGAAAACAGAGTCAATCTGAATGGTAGAGAAAAAAAGCCTCCATATTTCCTTCCAGGTACTGGAGTCCCATTATACATGTTCACAGAGGCAGCGACTGTGTCGACTTTGGCCGTGTTTCTGTTCAGTTTACGCCTCCATCTGCAGCACCTCTCAGCTGTGACAGCATAACAACAACAAGAAGCTGTTTTATAAAGCTGCTCAGAGGTGAGGTAAGTGGAAAAACAGAAAACCTACATAGTAGCTGCCGGTAATACTAACACAGCTTCTACTCAGTCTTTAAAAAAAAATAGCAAACCTGCTGCCTTCTTGATTATTTACTCAAAATGAATGTACATCAGAATCTGCTGCTTGGTATTAAACACAGTCATCTTATGTGTCTGTAGAAGGTCATAAGTCTTTGAAGAGACTCCGTTCAGCTTGGCTCCTAATCTTTTGAGGAAGTCACTCTGGAACAAGCTCAGACATCTCCACTTTGTTTGTCTTCGCCACATTTTTCAGAGAATTCTAACAGTAGCTTGCCCAGCTCTCGTAAAGCAGCTCAGTGAAAACTTCCAGAGTGCCCCCATGTTCCAGCTTGAAAGCCTCATTTATATTTGCCCAAAGTTTCCCTGAGCTAAGCCTCCCTGACCTATTACCCAAAGTCCCACAAAACATGGTTTGTTCAAGTCCTTTTAAAAACACAAGTTTTCACCAGATGTTGTTCCTTGTTTCTTTCCACAAAGTCATAAAAATAGTGTTTAGAAAGAGTTGATCTGGGTGGGAGGTGCACTCTAATGACATCAGGATCTCCTTGTTGTTGTCCAGTGCCACTGCAGAGTAAAGTGCTGGGAGCCAATTAAAACTGAAATCATTTATGGCTGAGTGAATTTCTACAGAAAAGCTTCCACATTGCTATGCTCCAATGTCATTTTCTGTAACCATTGCCTGCTTCAGAACGCCGCCTAAGGCAACCTGATAACATCTCCCACTTGCTGTCATTACAGTTAATAGGCCTTTAAAGTCTGTTCAGGACTGCAAAAGCACTAGCATGGGGTGCTAATATAAAAAACTTAGTCAAGATGCCAACATGACAAACCAGATCGATCACTGTCTTTGGTCAAATTTTCATTTCCACATGGCAAATATAAAGACACGTTTTCAAAGGGCTTGGTTTGTTTTACACAATGCAGTGGCAAAATGAATAGCACCTGAAAATATAACAAAAGTTGCAGTTTTGGTCAGAGTCTACCAAAACTGGTAGACTGGTAACAGATGTGAAAACATTCTTTAAAAAAAGCCAGCACTGATGGTGTTTCCTGTGACATCAGACTGAAGGTGATGGTGGAGGTGCAGGAACCCAGGGTATTTAAGGGGACATTTTGATGAAACTCTGCGGATGTGATACCTTGGTACCTTTGGTATAAACATCGTGCAGGATGGACATCTGGAGCACACCTATTTTTTGAGAGGACAGAAATGTCATGATCACCTTTATGCTTAAGGATACTTTCTGCATTTTCCACATACGTTGTTACTCCATGACCTCTAACCCTGCCTCTTTTACAATTTCTAAGGACTCTCACTTTTAATTTGAAATCTTTTAACAAGTAAATGTAAAAGAAAAAAAAGAAAAAAAAATTCTTTCTTAGCACTTTACCTGATAAACTCCTCCAGCGAGGACAATGTAGTAGCTGCAGATGAAAGGATATATTTCATGTGGAAATCATAATTTCAACATGTAACAGTTCAGTAGCTTTATTTGAGCAGTGATGCTACAGCTGCTTCTGACTGCAAAGCGACGTTCCTTACTGTGAAACATGACTTTATTTTCTCGGTGTCCAACATCTCTGTGATGTTCTCAGTAGTAGATGGTGTCCATATGATCTGTTGACTGATTCCAACAGATCTGAATGTGGTTTAGGTTTTCACTGGGGTATTCGACTAACTTCCATACTTTTTGGCACAACAAAGACAGCTGTGTCACTTTTACATTAAGTTGCTTTCATACTAATAACTTAGCATAGTTTAACATTTTTTGCCTTTGCAATCTTTTTTTGCTAAATGTGGTTATTTTGAGGATGTTTGTGATCATTTCTCATCTTTGCCTTTGTAGTGACATCTCTTTGTAGTGTTTTTAGTGTCTGCAGTTTTTTGGTGACTCTATTGTGATTTTACACATTTTCTTGTCATCTTGAGTTGTTTTTGTGTCTCTTTGTTGAAGTCTTGACATAAAAAACATAAAGTGGAACTTTGAAAACAAAGATGCGCCTGTTTCCTGGAAATTCAATGTGTATGTGAGATTGCTACAGTTTTCTAAGTTTGATATAAATATAGTGAAATGGCCTCTCTGTGATGCAGTGGGAGATAATCAGGAGAAGGACCAAGATGACGATAAAAGCACCACAGTGGATCATCTATCTCCATGTCATTTGTTGCCTTACAAAAGTATTTATAGCCTTGTTTTCGCATTAGCTTCATTTCCGTTACAAGTATATATAAAACTTTTTTTGATATTCTAATTTTGAAAAAACACAATTTCACAATTGCATTGTTTCCTTTACATAGAAATGTAATTAAAATCACATGTGAATGAGCTTGTTCAAGTCACGTCATTAAAAATCATGGCAGCAATGGATGTAAATACTTACATAAGGTACATTCATATTTCAGCACTAGAGCTCATCCTCTATCAGCTGCCAGAGGAGACATTGGTGTTTGAGCTCTTTGTTCTTGGGATTGGCCTCACATTCTGCATGTTTGGAAAAGTGAAGTTGGTGGTTTCGTAGAAGGCCAACAAATTTAACACTTGACAGACAAGCTCTGCCTTTGACGAACTGTGTGATGCTGTGAAAGCTCTTGTGGAACCATCTGCATGTTGTCCCACGAGGTCAATGCCTACAAATAAGTGTGTTACTGTTGCTGTATAACAAACTGGTGGTTGTCGCCTGATTCATAAAGTTTTGCCATTGAAATACATCAATTTCAATTTGGCTGAAAAACCAGAGGTCTGTGACCACATCAAATTATGTGAGTTTTTTCAAAATTGTTGTTTCCAGTAAGTGAATTTATTTTTAGAATTCCAATTTGTGCAAGTTTAATGTCGATGAAAACACATCATAATAAAATTAATCAAAAGCTATCATATAATACAATGATTCCCACACCAAGTTTCTTTGTGGGGTTGATGTGTTCAGGGGGCTGTACTCTATTTCTTCATTTTGCATTTTGTTCACAAAGTTCAAATTTGGCTTCTTTGACCATAGCACCTTATTGTATTTTTGCCGTGTCTTCTGCAAACAGCAAACAGAACTTCTTATTGCTTTTCCTCTACAACAGATTTCTTCCTGGCACTCTTCAATTAAGGTTAGATTTGTGGAGAGATTAGAGCCTCTTGGTTGCTTCTCTGATTACTGCTCTCCTTACCTGGACTGTCAGTTTAGGTGGACGGCCACGTCTCTGTAGGTTTGCAGCATCACCTTACTCTTTCCATCTTTAGATGATGGATTTCACAGAGGTCTGTGACCTCTCTGCTGTGTTTCTTGGTCTTCATGGTGCTGTTTGTTCGCTAATGTTCTCTAACAAACCTCTGAGGCTTTATACTGAGACTCAGTCTCCTTTGCCTTACCTGTCCTGTTGCTTACACACATTATTTGGCTTCCCCCAGCGCACCTTTCCTGTTCCTACTGTCACCACAGATCACAGCATCGTCTGACAAACCAGCTCCATGGGGACTCCTGGCAGACCTCATGTGTCAACCTGTCCATCACCAACCCACAGGGTGATGGACAGCTGATGAAAAGAGACAGGACATATTTCAACTCCATATCTTGTTTTAGTTTGCCAAGTTGCTGACCACTTAAAACTCTCTAACCCGCACCACTCCGCCACCTTCAAAATTGGCCTTGCCAGTCAAGCTCCCAGTTGGTTTGCAGATTGCTTGAAAAGAGAAGGTTTACCTCAAAGATCAGTCTTAAACTCTTAACGCTCTGACCCAATTTTTTTTTCTGACATACAGACTCTGACTCGAGGTTCCTTCTCCAGACCATTGGACTCACGAAAGTTTGTACCAGAAATCTTGGCAGCATAAACCCATGCCGGTTTGGCAGTAAACTCAAATCTGCTCAAACAAGATCGCCATTTCCGTAACATTTTTCTGTAAGTTCATGGCTAACAGAGCTTTTTCTATATGAAAAATATTTAATTTCCAAAGCGGATGTAGTTTACTTTTCCACCACGTCTAACTTCCTGTCTCATTCATTACATTCTTGTGAAATTACTGTGTAGTTCTAACCAAGGCAAACCCCAGGCTGGACAGACAGAGATGCAGTTGCTAGGAATCGCGACCGATCTGCAAGACCCCACTGACATTAATGTGTTCTGATTTCTGCGTACATTTTCCAACTTGATTTTCTGTTGAATCGGATGCCAAATCAGATCCGGTGTGTGTTGGCCTTAAGGCTCATCTTCTCCACAATTTTTATTTCTGATTCCTGCATTAAGTCGTCAAATGCTTCCTTCCATTTTTATGCAGATGATTCTGTCATTTACAGGCATTTGAATCTCTACAGTCCACTTTTGATGCAGTAAAAAAATTGTCTCAAACAATTGAAGCCGAGTTCAAATGCTGATTAATTTGATATAAAAACTTTTTTTCAAATTCATCCATCCTTTCTGAGAACATCCCCTCAACATGAACTGCCCAAATTAAAACTGTCAAGCTATGAGCCAAGTAGGACACAATTATAAATATATATATATATGCTCTTTAATCTGAAATCCACATTGAACATTGTGTGCAGGGTAATAAAATCAACAAATACAACATAAAATAATCAGGTTACAGTTGAGACCAGCAGTTTACAAACACCAAATACAGACTTTTTTTTCTTACTGTTAACTTTCTTAACTTTCAAATTCATTCAGATTGAATTAGAATTACCAAAATATTTTTGATTTGCTGAATACCAGTCATGAGAGAAATACTATGTTAGAGTTAGCAATATCTATCAGCTATCAGTTTTTTATTTATCAATATCATTAAAATCAAAAGTCTACATATATTTCATCAGTATTTGGTAGCATTGCTTTTATATTTTGGGTTTCCATCCAAAAGATTCTCACAATACTTCATATTCTGAAGATGTTTATAAATAAACCTGCAACATATTCTGTCATTATTGTAGCACTTGGCAAATAGAAATCATTTTGGTAATGCTGACAGAACTAAAACAAGAGAACTTTGATCTGATTTGACTTCATGAAGCGAGAAACACATGTATTAAATTGGTGTTTGTAAACCTCTGGTTCCAACTGCAAGAGTAATCACAAACCTTATATTAAAACACAGCAAGATATTCATCAAAACATTTTTTCCTAATCTCTACATTCTTCTTATCGGACATTCTTCAAAAGATCTCAACACACATTTATACAGTAATTTGCAAAAAAAATATTTCTACTCCTTATGAATCACATTTTGCCATTTTTTATCTGTGGGGCTTGATGTATTATATTATGATTTTACTTCATAGACCAACACCAGTAACCTTCGATACTTTGTGTTTGTTCACACATAAACCCAATAAAGGTTTGTTGTCGTAAGGCGAGTTAAGATTAGTTAAAACTTCTGCAAGACAGTGGTTATGTCTTCCCGAAACACAGATACAGACTGCTCTCTAATTTAAGCAAACAAGTGGAACATTTCTTGTCACAGACATATATATACAAATAAACGTTACATCTTCCTTTCTTTGAAGGATTACACAGTCAAAGAGACAGAAATCTCAGCCAGGCTTTAAGAATCCTCTGAATCAGGGGTCTGCAACCTTTACAACCCAGAGAGACATTTTTACCCGGATAAATAAAACTTCTTCACAAATGTTTAATGACCTAAAAAAAAGAAAAAAAAAGAAAAAGAAATAAAACTTACAATTTCTTATCCGTTACAAGAAATTTGTCGTCATACTTACAGAACCATTTTACGTCTAATTTTAGGTGTTAAGATAAAGAAAATCAAACTTTTACATTTTCTTTTATGAGATGTAGAGATTTATGAAAAATGATGTCAACCCCGCCTAGGAAGCTTTCAACAAGAAAAATGTATCTAAAAAAACAGATACTTGTAAAGTCATTCTGTGGTGGAAAATTAATGTAGTTATTACATAAAGAACAGACAAACGGCAAAAACCTATTTGTTATTACATTTAATATATATAAATGTGCCTTTATTGTGTCATTCTCATGAAAAAATTTTAATTTTTCATAACTATAATCTTCAATTAATGAAAACCCTAAAAACCGGAGGTGCAGCATCAGATGTCAAGAGATCTGAAAACAAGATGATTAAATGCAAAGCAATATTTTATATTTTTGGAGCAAAAAAGACAAAGTTGTAAGCAGTTTTTCATTGTTCATTGTTTTATTGTGGCAAGATTTTAAGGCTACATTTCCCAACCCTAATATCTATATCTAAGTCTTACTAAGTATTTTTTGTCTTTAGAGTTAATATCTTAGTGGACTTAAAATAAGACAAAACTAACTTACAAGTATTTTTTCAGTGTATTAGTTAGCTTTAAGTTAATAATTCTATAAATAGATATAAAAAGTACTAGTTCCACAGGGAGATTTTTTTTCACCAAGGCATTTTTCCATGTTATGAATCAAGAAGTCTAACAGTGGAACTAGTACTTTTTATAAAAAAAAAATAAAAAAAAAATGAAATAAAATATAAGGAATTATTCACTTTAAAAAGCTCCTATATCTAGTTGAAAAGTAACTTGTAAGTTAATTTTGTCTTATTTCAAGTGTACTAAGATATTTGCACTAGAAACTAGAAAACAATATTAATATTTTGTGTTTTGCATTGTGGAAGGTTGAAGGGACCATTTTTGGCTCCGGTGCCGCAGGATGCAGACCCCTGCTCTAAATTCATCGGCATTCAACAGAATCCACATTTTTGTTTTCACCGGATTCTGTAAAACAGATCAGATGTGAAATCTACACACGAATGTTTCCAAAGACAGAAAAAAAATGCATACATTTGTTCGTATTTTCGTTTAGAAGTGGAGGGGTGTGTAATATTTACCCCTCCACCCAACATGCAAAAAGAAAGGTTTTTTTAATTATATTTTTTTTTATAAAAAGTTCCACGTATTTACAAAGCGCACACAGAACACATCTCTACACCATGTGACGCAGACGCGTCACACACGGACGGTTTGCATTTCTAGGTCTGTTATTTCTACGCAGTCCTCGGTCGTTGTTGAATTTGGCTGGATGTGTTCATCATGCACGCCTCAGAGGAACGGGAGGGG
>NW_015112867.1:317234-322868 GCF_001443285.1 Poecilia latipinna | reverse complement strand
GGGGGGGGGGGGGGGGGGGGGGAGCCGGGGGGGGGAGCTGTACAGAAGTTCATGCATAATATAGATAGAGGTCCGGCTATACAGGAGGGTGAGCACTAGGTGGCAGCCTTTTCCCACTTTGTAAGCAGCTCTGAAAGGAGCAGGACATGCATAAGGCAAACACTACGCTAGGAGTCGGTCGTATTGCTTTTCATAGAGTGTGCATTGATCCTAGATTAGCATCGTTTGGGGTTTAAATGTGCATACTTTCTTATTTTAAACTAATGAAGGGACAGAACTGCAGCTGGAACAAGATAAACACTTTCTCTCCACCTCACCGCGTCCTTGAGCATACCTGCGTCTTGTCTCCTCTCTTCCCTCCCCCTGGCTCTTTTCCTTCCTTCCTTCCTCTCTCCTCCTCCTCCTCTCCACAGGACAGCTGGATAGACTGGCATTTCTCTAACAGCAGGGGGGAGAGGGGGAATCTGCACCCAGCCTCGGCCCACGCTGGGCAGAGAGAAGGGTGGGTGTGGTGTCGCAGACAGAGGCGTGAGTGTCAGTGTGTGTGTGTGTGTGTGAGACTAATGCATCGTCTGACCCGACCCTGGAACCGCCAGCGCTCGTCTGCAGCCTTCACAGCAGTGACTCGGACTAAATGCTCCAGAGTACAAGTCGCTTCGTTCATGAATCAGGGTGAAAACATCTCACTGTACCTCTCACTCATCAAGGGCCCCAAATGATTTAGTTTAGACCAAAACCAAACTGGGCTGCTAATTGGAGAAAATGAGACAGAATGTCAACCTTCTGCAAGAGAGGTCTCCGAAAAACATAAATGACAGGAGTTGGACGCAAACACTAATGGTGTGTTCACACCAAACAAAAGTGTTCAAAAGCTGACTGATTTGTAGGAAACCTGACCAAACTGGCAACACTGGATACGGACAACAAAGAGAAATCTTGTCCGCTTAAAAAAACTTGGTCTGTTTGAATTGAACGCTGAGCAGACAGCCTCCCAAAGCAGGAAGTGGATGACAGCACAGGGCATTCTGGGTAAATTTTGGGTAAAAACAACCTAAATGTCTAGGACTGGAGGAAGAAATGAACTTGTGGTCTTTGACTAAAAACAAAAGAAAAATCCTACAACCGCTAAAATCAGACACCACTCTATTTCTCTACATTTCGAGAAGATTGAAATTGTCATGTCTTCTTTGGACATTTTCGTGTTGTTTCTTTCTGTGGTTCTTGAAGTAGCGCCACCACAGGAGAGGAGGGGAACAGGTTTTTCAAAGAGTTTGGAATGTTTGACAAAGTGCAGCTTAAAAGGGAACAGCAACAGCTGAAAATCTAACAAATATTTCTGTTGAGTCTGTTGAATATTGAGTCTACCGGACTATCAGGTGGGAAAACATCCTAAACATCCAGCTCTGAAGGTTCCAGTCAGGCGGTCGGTCCCAACACTCTTTAGTAATGTAACCGAATATTAAGAGGAGGGAGAAGAACAGATGAGTTACAGCAGCAGGTGAGTGGAGGATGAGCGCCCACTGTGCTGAAGGGAGGCGTCTGTTTAGACTCTGGGTGAGAGAGCAGCAGGTTGACTCTTCCTTCTTTTTAAAGCAGCAAAGAAATGGAGGATAAGAAAAGCATAAGGAGGGGGAAAAAAGGACACAGACAGAGACGGGGAAGATGGTGGGGATTGTGTAGGTCAGATGTGCTGGTGCAGCGCCGGTAGAGGGGAGGAGGAGAGGGCCGGTCGTGGTTCGATTCCTCGGCTCTTCATGAACGACAGCAGCTGGTCGGGGATCTCAGCCAGGACATCTTTGGCCAGCCGGGCCATGCTGAGCACCTGGTTACCGGACCTGTCGATGTAGTCTCTGAACGGAACGAACTAAAAGCAGGAAAGAAAACAAAATCTGTGGCAAATATCACTCCATGGACATCTACAACCATGGATTTCATGGTATTTCATCAGAATTTTAATGACAGATTGACACAGAACAGAGCTGTTTGGCTGAGCTGCAGAGGAGAGGCGGTGTCTCTGATCTGTCCTTGATGTGGGACACAGGAGACCAAACCAGGTTCAGAAGTGTGGACCACAACCACTAAATGGAACTGGTAAAAATCTGTGGTGTGCAATTTTGTTGACAGACTTCACAGTCCATGTTATTGATGATTTTGGTTGTGTTTTATTTTGGATAGTTAAAATATCTTCCAGGTCTTTAGGTAAGCGTTCTTCACAAAATTAACATGTATTGGTCTTTGAGAGGAGCCCTTGCATTATTATACCATTATCAATATATTATTTCAAAATGGTCTCAATACAACCTTATTATTTTTACCGTATTAACCATAATAGATACAGGGACAATTTATCGTGCATCATAATTTGTTATTGCAACAGGCTTAGCAATACATTTTGGTTATCAGCCACAACAGCAGGATTATTATTGGATATTGATATTATTATTGATATCGGCCTATATTTTCACCTTTTTTCATTCCTAATCTAAACCATTCCATTGTATCTCTGGTTGTTTTTGTCTCAGTTCATTTCCCCTCCAGCTTCTCTGTCTCTGCTGATGAAAAACATCCCCACAGCATGATTCACCAAAGGGTTGGCTTTTTCAATTCAATTCAAAAATACTTTATTGATACCAACGGGAAATTAAACCAAAGGTCATGTACTGAGTTATTTTACACCACAAACACAGTTTTACATTTAGATTTTACAATTTACTTTTGGTCTCATTTAGGTTTTAATTTTCCATCATATTTCTTCTAATTGGAAGTAATATTAATGTTTTGGATGGAGTTGCCCAGCCCTAACAAGTCTGAGAGAATATCTATGGAAGAATCTAGCATGGAAAAAACCCGACTCCTGTTTCCAATCAGAAACAAAATTCAAGAAAGAATAAAAATCATTCAAATTTAGATTAAATGCATCATGTTTCACTTTCCACGAAAGTCAGACGCAAGACATTCCTTATTATTTGCAATTACACTCCATTTTGTGTTGGTCTGTCACACAAAATCCTAAAAAAAAAACAAAACAAAAAAAAAAAACATTCAAGTTTGTTATTTTATCAAGGATTGTGATCGTCGTTACAAGCATTTAATCAGCTGCAGACAATAAAAACTGAAGGACGTATGTTTCAGGTAATGTTCTTATATTTTTTTTAGGCAGATGACATTTTAAAAAGAAGCAATTTTCACTCAAGCAGGCGGTTATTTCTGTAGGACTATAAAGAAAGCCTGGAATAATAAACGTGAGGGTTTGAAAAAAGATGCTGATGTCTGACAATAAGCAAAAAGAGATAAGAGATGAGAACGAAAGAACGGAGAGGTGGAGATGAATTTAGACTGATAAAGAAGCACCAAGGAGAGCTTCCAGCAGATAAACCAGATGTATAAATAGCCAGCTGTAAGAAGTGGTCTCTGGGGTTGCATAATCGTCTGAATGTTGAATATTTGTGTGTGGAGAAGGCTGACAAGGCTACGTTTTTAGATTAGATTGCTTCCAACTGGAGGGATCTGAGCCATCGCTGAACATCCAGGATGTCCAGACCAGAAAACAAAGTCAGCAAGAACGAGATGGAGCAGTGAGGTGGGATTTTTTTTTATTTATTTTTGTTCTGGAATGAAAAAAAGATAACCTGTAGTGGGTTTTTTTGAGTGTCCATTAGCATGTTAATGCTTCTGCCTCCAGCCGGTCCTGAAATTATTCAAAAAAAAAAAACAAAAAAAAAAAAACACCCACTGCTGTTTCTATTGTGTCATTATTCAGTTTTAAAATATTAAAGAAAGTAAAAAAAAATAAATAAATATAGGCCAACAAAATTGATAAAGTACTACAGTTTGAAAAAAATGAATAGATTTTTTACTAATGCTGTTTATGTAAGAGAAGATTTTGGGTTTTTACTTTTTATGTGACACATCTTAGAGCTGCATCTAATGATAAAAAAGTCTTCTTTTTTTAAAACAATATTAGAAATACGTTAAAATATGCAAATAACTGAATCCATTTTTTAAAGACAAATGAAAATGTTATTGCCTCAAATGCAGCAACACAGGATTCCTTTAGGATACACTTTATCAACGCTGCATCTGCAGCTGAAACATTCTGTCTGCTTAACTGTTGGTCAATTTTGGATTAATTAGTAAATAGCATAAGGTGCTTAAAATGAGAGTTTTTTTTTTTTTAACAGGAGAAAAGCTAAAAATTCCACTGGAGTTCTAGACAAAACGTAATTACATTTTTTTATCTTATGTCTACATTAATGTCTACGTTTTTTGTACAATTTTGGCTTAATTACTGCTCTGAGTGTGTTGTTCTTTCAGCTAATGGCCATTTTTCATCTGCATTTTTCAGTTAATGAGGAATCGATTAATAAATTGGTTGATAATGATTTCAATAGTTACTTAATCACAATTCATTTGATTAATTGTTTCAGCCCTAATACATTTTGTGTTATTCAAATGAAAAATCTAATCAAATCTGTAAACCTTGCTCTCGATGTACACATCCTAATCTAATACTTGTAGGATAAATGTATAAAGATATGAGTCAGGAGAAGCGCCATTCATCCACACTCATAAAATGAAATTGTGTGCAGTCAGCTGAAACCACAGTATGTCTTATTTTGACACGAGACAGTGTCCAAACAGTGTCAGCCATTAGAATCTGAGCCCCTGTAACATCCCATCTTCCCTACAGGGACCATTTTGGGAATGAATGAATGAATGTGACCTCGCTTTGGAAGCTACGTAAACCTGAAATGGATTCTGGTTTACTTTAAATTCAGAAATATTGCAATCTTTCTCTTCATTTCAACTAAAAATCATACAGCCTAAAGTATGCGACCTGTGTGATATGAGACAGCCTGAACGTGACAGTAAGGAGAAAAATAAAATAATGACACAGAGAGAGAAGGAATGTGTTTTGCTCCGTCTGTGACGCCCTTCCCTCTGAAGGCTTAATTAAGGCAAAAACGGAGGGAGAACTCTGCGAATCTTCAAGTTGATCCCAACAGAAATTCTCTCTTCAGTTGCAGCTTTTCTGAAATAATGACTTCATCTGCATATTTAAAGGTCTCAAAGTGCAACCACAAAAACAAGAGGGTGCTGTGCATATTAAACACAATCCTTTGGTAAGCTAACTGTATCGTCACACTTTGAGCTCACGTTACAGCAAATAAACAATTGTTTACATGAAGCAACTCGCAGACCATTAAGAGAAGCCTGCGGACCACCAGTGGTCCAGAACTGCAGTTTGAGAAACACTGAGCTAAAGCAGGTCAACCTCACACTGTTACTTACTGGACCTGTTCTAGCTATTACTTCAAACTGAGGCTGAATATTTTAAACTGTACTATTTTAATCTCTACTAGAACCTATACATATTTATACGATATATTCACATATATATTATAATATTTTGTAAGCAATAAATCTACACTTTAATCACTCGCCTGCTCTTAGTTTGACAGTGCAGTGTGAAAGGTGTATGGAGGATCAAAACTGATATAAGAAACAAAAGTATAAATATATATTTAGTTTTTCCTTGCCCTTACACACTAATTTCCGTCAAGAAATGTATATATTTTCTTTTTCATTTCCCCTAAACATGCGTTTTTGTCAAGAAAAGTAGATATTTTGTTT
>NW_015112867.1:305920-312518 GCF_001443285.1 Poecilia latipinna | reverse complement strand
TTAATGTGGCTCTGAAGGTTCAGGTCAGAGTCCATCACTACTCCCAGGTTTCAAGCCTGATCGCTGGTGTGAAATTGTGAAATTGTTCTTCCAGTCAGCTGCAGAAAGTTTTGGCACATTTATCTGTTCTAAGCATCTATTCAGTGACTGGAGGGGTTTAGAGTCACCTGGTGACATGGTAATGCAGAGCTGTGTATCGACAGGGAATAAAAAGGGTCAAATCGAATAAAAAAAGAGTGTACATCATCTGTAAAATATGAGACAGATAATCTGTGAAAAAGAGCAGCTTTTGCCGTCTGAAGAAATGCTCCAGTCAGAAACAACCAATTAGAGCCAGGAGGAGGGTCTTAGTGCTGTCAATTAATCTCATGTACAAGGTGCTAAATGTGGAGAAAAACATCTCACCGTTACAGAAAAAACAGTTTATCTGCCTCCATCTGCAGCCATAGTAACTAGCCTGAGCATTCTCCGGTGTGGGGAACTAGCTGCAGTGTAGCAGAGAGGGACAGTGTGAGCAGCGCTAAGACCCGCCTCCGGGCTCTGAATGGTTGTTTCTTCCAGAGCGGTGTATTTCTGCAGATAGCAGTAGAACCACAGACAGAGGAGCTAATTTTTTTCACAGATTATCTGTCTGATTTTATGCTGTCACGACAGAATGATAGTTTTAACATATATAAAAAAACTTTTTTTTTTCTAATCAAAGATACCTACTCCAGTCTCCAAGCTGAGCTTCCACATTACAAGCATCCCTAACCTGCCACTCCCCCACTCAGCTCCTCCAGACTAGTCACAGCAGCAATTAGCAAACACCTGGTGGAACAGTGTGTTTTCTAAGCTTGTTTTATGAACTCCTACTCCATGCAACACTCCTAAAAACACTAAACGTCATCATAAGGATCATATTGTGATGACATGCTGAAGGCGGAGTGTCTGAAAGAGCAGGAGTTTCTTAAAGAGACAGAAGTCCAATTCCAAGGCATTAAATTCCAAAGTCAAATCTCTTTTATGTCATATTTGATATGTACATGTTTAAAACAACTGAAGGTAACATAGTTACTTGATTGTGTTATAAAATACCACTATATGCCTGGAAAATACATAATGCTACCACTATAATGACAACTTACAGAGTAAAAATAATCATTAACAGTTTTTCAATATCTTCTCTGCAATGTTTTAAATTCTCTTTTTTCTTGTACCTGAATAAAAACTCAAATGTTCCACCACAAAAAACAAAAATCCCTCAACCAGCCTGAATGACTCACATTCAGTAGTTAGTACCAAGAACATTAGCTATGCCTGTTAACCATTGTAGACTTTTGAAACTTTCAGTGCTGTGTTTTTGCCACCGTCTTTATTCATGATTCAAATCAACCACCTGCAGTGTTTCCAGTGATTTGCTTGTGTGTTAGGAGTTTGTCAAAGCTACTAAAGCATCAAGCAGAGATATTGATTTTTTTTGTAGTACATTTCTAATTCTGTAGGTTTAGGTAAATCTGAGACATTTGATAACATTTCTTTAGAAATAAAACATTTATTTTTTTCCTCATTGGCTGATAAAATGTAAAATATATGTACTGCTGCTTCCTGAGACATTGCTGATTTTAATAATTATCTGGAACTGACAAAACTAAATAGCTAATATCAGACAACTAAAACTGAATAGCTGAAATGCATGACTACTTAAACCACCTCTAAAATGCTCATAACTGCCTATTGTAGTAGTTAAAAGACCAAAAAATACTTTAATCTGCTTTAGTATGCGGTGGAAACCGTCTCAGCAGAACCTAGCATCAACTGTCTTCCTTATCTCTGCTCTTGGGGGTTCAGCCAATCAAAACCAAGGAAAACAAATGCTGCTCCTGGATTGGCTACTTACGTATTTATACATACACTCATACATTTTAGGGTACAATCCACAGATTCTAAAGTCATTGTTAAATATGGAGGAAAAAACGCTGACAAAAAGAACTGAAATGTTATAGATCAATCATCCTGCCAAACATTTTAGTTGAGAATCAGTGTTAGAGCAAAGCAGTCACCAAAGGAAAATAATGAAACAATTAAATGCAAAATAGTGTGAAGTGATTGAACTTCCTTCTTTTGCTGTTAATCTAAATATCCCTGTTAAACCACTGCTACAAGGTTAAAAGCAACTGCGTGATTAAATGTGATCATTAGCACTGCTGGAAGAACGCTTTAATCACCAAGTCAATAACAATAAGAGATACACTGTAAAAGCAACATAGAGAAAAAAGCATTTTATTAGTTACTAGTGAATAATTCTACTAACTTAAAGGTGTTTAATGTGTAGAAATGAACAGACATTGACAAAATATGAAGCAAAGACGTCAAAGTAGATTCTACCAACTGGTAGTTTATGATATGAAATCCTAACATTCTTGCTCTCTGAATCTGGACGCTGCACATTCATCATCACAAACACTCATTTATCATCGTATCACATTCTCTGCAGGCCGACAGAACGGTCCTCACCGCTGCCATCTGAATACTTAATAGCACATTGTTAGCACAAGTTACGCTGCATCTGGTTCCTCATATCTCTGGAAGGTTCTCCAAGACAACTGCTGGCAGATGTAGTTTTATCGCCTGCTCACAATAAAACATGCAGCAGAACAAGTTTTCTTTTTCCAAAAAGAATATGGGCAATTTTAGAGCTGGTAATGGATGAATGGGTGAATGTCTTTGAGGGGGAAATGTACTGAGGACTCTTCTTCACATGCTTTTTAGCCACTTCCTTTATAGTTCCCTGTAAAGGATCACTATTTTTGGCAGATAAATGTACTTTCAAGTGTTTATCAGGACAGTGTTATGCTTAATGCATGCTGTAAAGGAGAAGGAATCCAAAACTAAATATGGAGTTGGACATGATACAGAAAAAGGAATTTTTAAAATGCTGTCGAAATCCCTATAGCTCATAAAAAAAAATCACACACACTTTAGTTGGAAAACACAGACATCATTTATTAAACTACAGTTATATTATTATTATATTGCCCTTTATGTCATGAGATCTCAAAGGATATAATATGGATTTTCTATGTGGATCTCAGGTTGGAATGGAATAGGCATTGATTTTACCTTTAAATTATATACTTGTGTTTTGTGACATGACTTATTTATATAGGCTATATAAAAATATTTAATAATAACTATTTACTAAATTAATTCATTTCAGATGTCTAAAAAACACAAATAAATTTGCTGCATTACGACAAAATCAGGAACAAGTCACCAGAGTAGAAACAGAAAAATATAAATAAAAACCATAAATTTCAGAGAAAATAGTGATGTTCCTTTTTTGTTTAATATCCTAGCTAAAGTTATGAAGAAAATGCTCCATGCATTAAAAAACAGTGTCTGAGGTTTTAAAATGGTAAATGTTGTGTTTGAATTGAGCTTGTTTAGAGTAAATATGCATCGTTTTTGGGGGGAATTTGTGCTTCTTTCCCAAATTTAGCTTATTGGTTGAAACCAAGAACAAAATGGTTGAAACCAAAAAGTTTACCATTTTGAAACCTAAGTAACTGCTGGTTTTGATTTCAGCATTTATTCTAGTGATATCTGACATAAATGTTGCTGTTATGGCCGATAACATATAATTACTGATAATGTATTTAAGCAACACATTTCACTAACCTTTTGAGACCTTGAAAAAAGTGACCACACAGCTGCCTGTTTGTATTGTTTCAGTTTGGTTCTTCACATGACTGACCAAACACCATATGACCAACCGTCTCCCCTCCAGAAACAAACGCCAACATTGTGGAATATATATTGGTATTTAATATCAGCTCAGTTTAATTTATCAAACCAATGTGTTAAAAAAGACTAATATAAAAATAAACCAATGTTAATGCCGATATATTGTGCATCCCTAATTTATTCAAGTTCCCTTCACATTTGTGTTTTTGTTGTTTTTGCTCAGTAAAGAGCTTAATAGTTTTTAAGTGTGTGTCTCCCAGTATTTTTACTATCTGGGTTTTATCCAGTGTGATAAATCTTAACCTCTGTTGGCCTCTATTGGTCTGCAGAGCCTTGTAGACAGTAGTTACTAATAAAGCTCTATTTGTCCATCTGTGCTCACAAGGCACATCCTTGACTCATGAGGCTGCAACCGAAGATTCATAATTACTCATATTTACTGTTCCTTTCATTATTTTCAAAACACTGAAAATGATCCAATTTAAAAATGTCGAGTGGATATTATACATCCCATTTTCCCAATTAGCAATACAGAGATTATGCCTACAACATACTCCACACATTCTGATTGGAGGTCTGCTTCACAGTACACCCAAGGTCTGGCTTAGCGCTTCAGGATGTTACTTAATGAGCGCTATGTCTGTGGTGTTCTGCTAACTCATAATTTAACAAAATTAAGACATTAAACCAATGAAAGTATGTGTGTACTAAAGGGCAGCCAGGCTCCACTGATATCTCTGCACTGAGTAACTTTCTACCAAGAAGGGATTCTTGGTAGAAAGAATGCCAATTGTTTATCGGAAAAGCAATTGACATGCTTGAACCCTGAATGAACTTTAAAATATTTTAGTTATCGTTTCAAGTGTGGGATTCTCTAGCCAATCAGAGCACAGAATGTGTAGCTGGAGTCAGTTAAGAGGAAGAGGTCTTGTTGGTTTAAATGGAGCTCAGCAGCCTCCATCCCTCTCATCCATCCCTGTGTTTGTTTTCTTTCTCTTCCTCTATTCCTGTTTACTTCCATTTCATCTAACTTTACTTGGTCTGCCTTGAAAGCCCAATTTGTTTTGGGAGGCGTGAATCTGGGTTTGATGCTAGAAATTTTAACGGTATACAGTAATACAAATAAATTCATATTTATTTGTATTATAAAGTTGAGGCAATTTATGAGTGCATGTTGTTTTTTAGCAAACAGGAATGTGTCTGGTTTGTGGTAAAGTCTGACAGTATAATTTTTTATGTTTTTGAATGTTCCATGTGTAGCTAATCACCTGACCCCAGATTTCACCAAACATCACTGGTGAGATTAGAGATTGGATAAGATTATCATTATTCCATGATGTGTTCAATTCACCCCTGGCATTTGACATCACACTCTGTTCAAACCTAGACTAATGTAGCTGCACTACTACTAGGTTCTGTAAAAAACAGTTTAACTTTTAAAATCTTTATTGTAAAAACAAAAATGGGGATTCTTACTTTTACCAAAAGCTGTATCTGTTTGTCTCACTCTATGAAAAATTTCTAGTTTTTGTGAACCCATTATTGTGTTTTATTGCCTCATCTTATGAATTGAATGTGAAATTGTCAGACAATCCTGTGAACTTAACAATGTAATACATTTGGGTTTAAACTACTGAACAAGTTAAAAAGACACGATTAAAGGACCCTACTGAATCCTTTTGAGACATCGGTTTTCCAACTCTGAAAAAAAAAGTAAGACTGCAGTAACCGTATTCAACAATGTAACTAAACATTAATGTAGGCCTGTTTATTTTCTCTCAGTTGTCATATTATTGTGTGTTTGAATGCCTGATGTAAATGTGACCCACTCTCTTCGGGGCCTTGTACCCCCTGTGGTTTTTCTTTTCGCCGAAAAGCAGTTGTGACAAACCTGCAAATTTAAATATAATCATGAGGAGTACCTGAACAATGTCTCTCTCAGCAAGACGTCCTCTGGAGGATACTCTCACCTCGTCTCCATCAAGCTCCTCCATCGCTGAAAGGACAGACAGCAACATGGGGAAAATTACTCAGTACTGGAGCCACCAGAGGAGAGAATAAAAGAAGCTTTGAGATGTTGATTTTTCATGTTCAATGCATAATTGCTGAAGTGGGACTCATCATGGGGACTGGGAACAGGTACACACACCTCTTCGCACATGGAAAATAGGATTCTCATGGCAAAAAAAAAAAAAAAAAGGGGCATAATCACACCGGTTGGAAAACATAGTTTAGACCACTCATTGGGAAAATTCTGTTGAAACACACCATAGCAGCACCAGGACTTTCTGCAACTACAGCTAGTTATAGAATTGTGTCTGATTGCAGATGATTCTTTAAGCCGGCCTCACAAAACATTTAGCTTGAAGTTGCCAAAAATGTAGCATGATTAACCAGAATAGTCTTTTCAGGTCATAAAAGACCTGTGTATTTTTTGGTGTTGAATCCTGATACACTAGTCGGGTTATCAGTGGGTTGCGTTGACGAGTCTGTGTATATCTTAGCCGACACAGAAAGTGAGAAAAAAGAAGCATATATATATTTTTTGTTTAACCCTATAGTTTGGCAAGAACAGCTGGGGAAAATGTGTTCTCGTACATTAAGAGTTAAATCTAAATGATAGTATGTCCTATAAAGGAACTGAGTAACCTAAAAGTGCGGTACTGCCATAAAAAGACAGTGATGCACAATGTGAAGCTGCATTAGCAAGAACTCCTACAGAGTCAGAAAACATTCCAAGGCAACACTATTGCATGAAGTCATTTTCAGAAATAATTTGAAAAAAAAAAAAAAAAAAAAAAAAAGCCCAAAAAAACTCAAGGGTTTTTCGGAGAACAAACCCTTAAACACCCCTGGGGTTTTTCCCACCCCC
>NW_015112867.1:285234-302874 GCF_001443285.1 Poecilia latipinna | reverse complement strand
AAAATTCAAAGCAAACACTATTGAAAGAAGTAATTTCAAAAAAAAATTTAAAAAAAAAAAAAAAAAAAAAAAAAGAGCCACAAAGACTGCAAGGTATTACTGAGATCATGACCTTCAACACACCTTGGTGCTTTCGCAACCCTCCTGCCACTCAATTACTTAAACAAGTGGGAAATAATAGGCCATACGACACCGTGATGAAGTGTGAAGTTGCTACACCCTCCTGATCTGAAACAGATTGTGCACACTCACACTCCAGCAGTCCCCTCTGAGAAATAATTCATTGATCTAAAAGCTGTGTGGCGGCCACACACTTGACTTCACGGACCTTCCATGGCGTTTCTTTCAGGATGGGGAGCGGAGCATTAACCAACATAGAGAAGTCATTATGTCACAGCTGCTCTGGCAGCTTTCTTGTTTGAGCCCCTCAGAGTCAAGCCAAAGTCAAGGTCACCGTTAAATGATTTTTTTCTGCTATAAAACATCATTCTGTGTGTCTTAGACTGAGTGATGCTGGAATGTAAATGGCTTTAGCTGAAAGCCTGATCTATTCTAGCGGGTATCTTTTTGTTCAGGGCTTATTTTTTATTCCACCAATTCATATATAGGACACTCTGGTGATACATTTACTTCCAATAGTACAATTCCCTTTTACTTTTTGTTGTCAATGTATTTCTGTAGAACTATGTAGACTAAAACATTTTCAAATCAAGCTAATGGCAGAATCTGTAACTGATTAATCACATTTTAATCAAAAACTCTGAATTGATAAAATAAGCAACATTTTCAATTCAAGAACCTTATTTTTTGCTAAATTATTGAACTAATAGACATGTGAGATTTACAGTTTTGAATCTTTTTACTTAGATTAATTAATCATCAGATTGGTAAGAGCTCAATTTGTGTACCTTCTTTGAGTTGTATAACATTCCTTCTACTGTACAAATATCTTTTACTTTGTATTGATCACATAAAATACCAATGAAAAGCATCAAGATTTGTGATAATAATGACTCAATACGTGGAAGATGTTCAGGGATATGAATACTTTTGTAAATTATTGTATTTTTTAACTGTGGCAACTCAATGAACAGCTCTAAGGTAATAGCAGCTATATAGAATTAAGAAATGTTTTGTGACGGTAATTTTGTGTTTTGTGGAACTCTTCCAATTATTTGAATTAAGACGGTTTCTGAACTGCTTCAATGTGTGATTTTTTTAAGGAAGGACACCTCAGCAGGAAGAGCAGGACAACCATGAGAAACAAAGACTTGACTGAGGAATTAATTGTTAAAGTGATTTGTCAGTTTGAACATGACTGTATGTCAGTTTTTACTTGCTGAACTTCAACTTTCCTGCCACACTGTGTTCTATCTTGCCAAATATTTTCAGTATCAGAAAAGCATCGTACACGGGTATAAGTGTGAAAAAACAATATGCAATTTGTGGAAAATCAAGTCCTTTCACATCTTCAAAGAATCTGTGTCATTGTTGATGCCCCCCCCCATGTTGTGTGGTGTATTGTTGAATTCTGCTCATTCGAGCTACTTCTCAGTGCAACGCTGGTAACTACTTCAGGACAAGGGGAACGTTTAAAAATTAACTCACATATGTGGAAGACACTTCAGTAGAACGAGTTCCTATAATTGGTCATACAATTATTAGCTAAACTAATCAGAAAGAAGGTCAGGCTGCTGTTAGTTAGAGGCACTCAGCATCTAAGCAAATTAGTTCATCTTTGTCAGTGTAGACAAAGGGTGTGCATAACACAGCACGAGATTATTTGATGAAAAGGGCAGTATTGGGTAAAATCTTACCACATGGTATAATGTTATTCCCTCATCAAAAACATACCTGGAGTGTTGCCTTGATATTTGAGAAATGTTTTTTTTCTCCATGACTGCCTCACCCTCTGACAACTAACTCAGTCTTCTCCAATCAAACCTTCACCTGTGCAAAGTGCCTGAGTGGACCTAGCAGCTCCGCCTTCGAGATGCAGGTCCTCCTGGGAGCTGCAGTTTCCAAACTACTGAGCTTCCACCTCACAGAGCAGCTCCCCCCCCATGACTCCTCCTCTCAGCTCCTTCAGACTAGTCAGCAGCAATTAGCAAACACCTGGTGGAACTGCGCATGCTGAGCGCTGAGCTCATATGAGTTACTTTCTAGTAACTCATAATAAAAACATTATTGAAGGGTTAATAGAATAGTGATGTTGTTATGACTTCCTGAAGGTGGAGTTTCAGAAAGAGCAGGAGTTTTTAAAGAGACAGAGACCCAAATTCAAAGCGTTAAATTATGAAGTCAAATTTATTGGTAGTCATATTTGACATATATGGAATTTTTTAACATAGTTACGTGATTATGCTATAAAATGGCACTATGTGCCTGGAAAACACATAAACCTGTTCCTTTAATAGTTGCTAAGCCTCACTTTCCTGAGGAACTTGCCTCCAAAAATTTATTGTCCAGGTATAATTGTCCAAAAGAAATCTTCAGAGATGTAGGCTCCCAGATATTAATATTGTTATTTTTTGGACCCTCTTTATGGAAGTCTCAGAGTCAAGGGGGAAATAATAAACTATTTTTCCAGAGCTCTTTTCTTTTGTTGACATGTAGGCACCAATAGTCTTCACTCTAGCTCACTAAAGAGTGAATTCATAAGCCAATCTTTTGGCTGGCAGAAAACCCCATATTCTATTCAGATTTGTTTCAAATGCCAATTTAAAATGTTAAGTAGCAGATGATATCAACTGCTACAGCGGTTTTATCTTCTCTGTCATGTTTACTCATAATAAAAAAAAAGATTCTGCTCACCGTCAAACTCAGCAGGGCCAACACCAACAATGATTATGGACAGAGGAAGTGATGCTGCCTGTTAAAATAACACAAATGTTAAAGATTGTTTACATTTTAAATTCAGCAGATGTAGTAGATGTTTGGAGATGAAGAGTTTGGTCAAATTTATAACTTGAGTTTATTATAAACTCAAAGCCGACTGCTTGTTAGGCTTGTCAATGTAATCAATATATCAATATAATTGATACTAGAAAACTTAATTATTCAAAGACACTGTTTTGTGTCAAAATTGATACAATCTGGATGGTATTGATTTTATGTGGAAAAATCAGAGGCTGATGAGTTCCTTTTACTTATTGGCTAAACAACTTTTTTACCCCCAACAGATTAGTGTAAAGTCTACAGACGAAACCCCTGATCACAAAACCCCCAATCCATCTGCTACACTGATGACAGTAAAATTCACGTAAGAACTTTAAAGTCATCCACCAAGAAAGAAACCCACCTAAGACTCATTGCTGAGAACAATTCATTATGGAATTCAAAATATGGCACTTTTGTTGTAGCCTAGAGTCAGTTCAACATCAGTTGAACTGACTCCTTTCTCCAGTGTAGAGGCATACCTCCTGTCACTTTTGTATTTTTATTTTTTGTTTTTTTGTAAATGATGTGCAACATTTTCTATTACACCCTGCTCTTTTTGGAGTAGTGCTAGATATTTTAGACATTTTAATATTTTTTATACTCTGAATCTCAATGTTCATGCCACATGTCAGTTTTTGGCTAATCAAGAAGTTTTAATGGGTTTATCTCCAATAAGACAAAATGGTGAGGTTTAAAATGCTGTTAATGCTACTTTGGCCTTCAGTGTTAAGGCCAAAGTAGCATACACAGAGCCTTCCCACTGCTCTGTGTAGATTTTCTGCACTGTTTTAGAATCGTGGTCTGCCTATGGTAGTAGTTTGGCGATGGCAGTGGACGAAGTGAAAGAAGCCGTTCAGTCTGTGTTGGCCACGCTTCCAAACAATGAGTAATTAAAAGCGGCGCAAAAGGAACGTTTAAAAGATTTTATTGGTGGTAAAGATGTTGTGGCCCTACTCCCCACATACAGCACACACAATTTTCAGTAAGCTTTATAATGTAGCTGCCATGCTACATATGTCACTGCCAAACGTTAGCAACTGGGTAAAATCAGATCCAATCATTTCAAATTTCATCATAGCCTACTTCTCCATCAAGCAATCGTTTCTCAATAGCCGAGGATCCAGACCTTCTGAAGAAAGCAAAGCATCTGGCTTTACCAGGCTACTTCTGTCCTATTCCCGCAACATTTACAAATAGCAACTGCCTCAGCCTCTGACAACTAACTCAGTCTTCTCCAATCAAACCAGGCAATTAGTAACGGCTAAAAGTGATCGAGTGTTTGCATTTTTGATCAAGGAAACTTAGAAACTTGCGAGAATCAAGAATTCCAGTTGAGGCTATCGCCCCACAATCAACAAGCACATCTTTTGTGTTGACATGTAAATTCATATCAACACAAACTGTAACTAGTTTTGATGAAAACTCCGAAAGCAAGAAAAAAAAAACAGATAAAAACATGTCATGTTTTCCAGATTTCCTCCCAATTATAGGGAGCTAAATGGGTTGATTCTTAACTGTGCTAATTTGTGGGAAAGCCGTGTTTGCACTCTGAGGTCCTTCAGGTAAACGTCCTGGAATTTCAGACATAAGCTGAAGGATGTAGGATGTATTGCAGCTTCACTCTGGGGAAGGCTTTTAAACTGACGCAACACCCTGAAAAATGCTTGTAGCAAAGGTTCAATGAGATGTCAACACTATTTTTAATGTTTTACAGCTGGAACATTTGGGGGTTTAAAGCAATTATCTCAAAATGTTTACCTGGCAGGCAGCAGGTTTTATCTAAACCAAATAAATAAAAACACTATTGTCAGAAAATACTCTGCCTCATTTTCTAGCAGCACAAAAAATACAATGAAGGGACGCAATGATATACATAAATATTATTGCTAACTGAGATGACAGGACTGTGACCCATCAGATCCTAGCTGTGTTTTCTTTTTGTTTCTTTGCTTCTTCTTCCATTGTGTGTGTGTTGGGTGCATATGTGTGTTAGTTCACTCACGTTGACCACTGCCTCTTTGGTCTGGACCATGTCAGATATCACTCCATCTGTGATCATCAACAGGACAAAGTACTGAGAGCCATCTGTAATCTCTGCTGCACAGCTGGGGACACACACACACACACACACACACACACACACACACACACACACACACACACACACACACACGGTTTAAAGCTCACATTCTGATGAGGCACAGAAACTCAAAGCACCTGCCTGCCCTCAGGAAGAGGAAAGAGGTTGAATCAAGTTGTGAAAATCTAACATGGTGTATGTTATGTTGGCATGACTGTTTTAGTTGTTTATAGCAATGCAACAAAAAGCAAACTATTGTGTTTCTTTGATTTGTACAAGCAAACATTCCTACTTCCTTAACCTGAGGTAAAAATTTCCAAAAGAATTTTTGCTAATTTATAAGTAGTTTCTAATTATTGGTCACTCATCTGGAACATTGTAGATAACCCTAGTCCTGCCCGTAACCCTAACTGCGGTTGTTGCATGGTTCTATTAAACAATAAAGTTGTCATTAATTTACTGTTACTGTTTGCTGTTGTTTTACACAGATTAGGTTCAATAAAACAAAGTCTTGAAGACGGTGTTTAAAACATTATATATGGTTGATGGTTTTCATGAGACTCATACAATTTAACTGGTTTGGTCTCAGTAAGCTCGCCACCAGCCAATAAAAATCATTTCCCAGTATTAAAGTTGGTGCTTTCATGCTAAAAAAAAAAAGAGCAAGAACTGACACCATTCGAGCTCTGTCCGAGATTAGAAATGACTGGATGGTAAAAACAGCAGCATATTTTTCACATTAAAACAAGGAATAAACAAGTGTTATGGTTAAACACCTAGCTCTCTGCATTCCTGACGATTTAGTGCCGACACAAAAAAAGACTCAGATACTCCTTGATGTTATTGGCTGGGCAAAAAGAATTACTGCATTGTGTTGTTTTTCTTCCTCAAATGAAAGCATCAAGAGCTCCTCAGCCTCATTTAAATTCAGGAAAAGCTGGTTAAACAGAGAGACAACGCTGTTTTTATCAAGGGACTGGACACATTTCGATGCAGAAGGTAAGCCACAAACAAACACTTGTACATGACAGAGAAAGAAAATAGGGCGTCCATGAAATAAATACTTCCAGCTGGAGAAACGGTCCTATTCAAGCGTCAGCAGCTATTGTCTGCTCCCTCAATGCAGGACTGAACTAATGCTCTCCCCGCACCACTAGACAGGACAACAGTTTTCCTCTTTCCTTTATGAATTTTAATGGGATATTCAATAAGTTTTTAGGAAAGCAAATTGTAAAGTGGATTTTTTTTTTTTTTTTTTTTCATTTTTATAATCCACTCAGAAAAATGCCTATTGTAATCCAAACATTCTTAAGACATTTTTAAGACATTTCTGGTTAATTCCGATGTTTCCAGATATTAATGATATTCATGTGAAATATGTGATGGGAAATGAGTCCAGTTTCAACATGGACAGTTTTCCTACCAGAACATGGACAAAGGAGAAGGCAGCCTAATAATTCAAACCACTCACTTAACAAAATATTAAAAGGCCACCCTGCTTTTGTTTCATTGAACTGCTCTTTTAATTAAAACCTGCAGGAGGAGGTTTACAGCTGAAATTATAAACAGTTTCTACTTATGTTTTTTTTTTTTTCTGAACTGAAAGACCATTGACAATTTGACAAAGACAGACGATGCTTAACAGAGCATGTTCATTTGCTAAATGATGTTCCCGTTTAGAATCTTATAATGGAGAAGTGGGTCATGCTTCAGCCAAAACCACCTTTTAAATGACAAGTCAGTGAAATGTGAGTCTGAGTGTTTTTTTCCGTCAAAGCCTCCTTCCTCCACCTCACATCACTTAAAAAAGCTTTCTTGTTGGAGGATCAGTTCTGTATCAGAGGTGAACAATTAGGGCCTTCATAGTAGAGAATAATAATAATTTAATGGGGTTTTTCATTGACAGCGTAATGTGTCCTCTGACTGATTTTTGTAGCTTAAGGCAGAAATTGGTCAATTAAAGTATTGTTTAAAGTATCTTCAATGAGTTTTTTAGCTTGAGTGTTAGAATAAAATAAATTAGCCAAAGTATCTCTGCGTAACCTTGACTAAAACAAAAACAACACGTCTTCACTGGATGAACAGAGTTCTTTCTGTAAAAGAAAGTTATTTTCTCACACATTTTAATTGAGAACAAAATAAGCAACAGTTTTAATTAAAAAACCTTTTTGCTGCTAACGTTTTGAATAGACATATGAATGAGCTCAACAAAAAGATATTTATTGTTTTTAATATGTTTTTCAGGTTATTCAACCATCAGATTGGTTCAAAGTGTTATTCTACCCATTCAGCTTTCCAGTGTTTCAGGAACTCTTGATTATTTATGGAACTTCTTTAGAAATGTGGAGTGTGGATTCTGACAGCGTTGGAACTTCTGTGCTACTGCTGCTACATGTTTAGCATGAAGATGCTATTTTAGGCTTGAATAGCTTTTCTGATAGGCTAACTCCTTTTAGTGCACAACAATAATCTCTTCCAGCATCTCATCAGATTGTTTTTTTGAAGCTAAATGAACCCTCGGCGGTCTGAGAGAAGCAGCTTCATTGTCCTTTACTGCTTTATGTGAATGTCGTTCATGTGTCAGATTTACTGACGTACCAGAAACATGTGAGCACAAAGGTTCCGGCTGGAACCTATTGTATGTAAAAAAAAAAAAAAAAAAAGTGATTAACTGCATTAAAATTTTCAATGTGTTTAAATCTCTGTAGTCAATTACTCAAAATTAACATGTTAGTAGTCTCGGCAGGTCTCTCATTCTACCATGAGGTAATTTTTAAAACAGAAAAGCAATTTTTACTATTACTGCATCAAAAATATTCCAAGATTATGACTTACAGTGAGTATTAGCGTCAATGTAGATAAAGACAGACAAAAATAGACAAATTCCACCAAAAATTTCACATTAATACAAGAAAGAACCTGAACATGCTCTTTTGTCAAAATGTCATAATTTTGCAAGAATTATTTATTTATTTATTTCTATCATTTATTAAAGTCATACATTTGCACCATTAAAAACCAGAAAATACATTTTCTGGTGTTATATGAAGTAATACATATCTAAGTAGAGACCATAAAGATTATAATGTCAGACACTTGTCACTCATTTCTCTAAGGTTAAAGCAGTAAATTTTTTCAAAGTGTAAGTGAGACATCCAGGCTCTTTATATCAGAACAAGTCTCCTGTGGCTCTGAAAATTGAACAACATTCTGTTAAAGAATATTGTTTGTGTAAAAAAAAAAAAAAAAAAAAATAAATTATAAATTATTTGAAAACCTTATATATATCATATATTATGACATATATCCTTCAGAAATCCAACAGGTCAAATTCAAAAATGGTAAACCATGTGCAGCTTGGTGCTTGGTTCAGCAGCCTTTTCTGTCTGACAACCACTTTTATTGTAAAAGCCTGTTACACTTCAACTACCAGTCCACAAAAAAAGCTCCAAAGGGAAGAATTGTGGGACATAAACATGACATTTGCTCCAAGAATCTAGATTAGGAGACAGCACAACAGTGTCTGAAGGGAAATCCCAGATAAATATGAGGGATAATGAAAAGATCTCCACTCCCCAAATGGAAGAGGAGGACGCTGTAACACATTTTAATGCAGGAAAAGCCTGCAACAGCAAAATACTAACAGAAAAAAAAATAACTTGCATTAGTCAAAAGATTTACTGGAAACAGTCGAGACTTTACTTCAATCCATTTTGGTCTGTGTCTCATGTGATTAGAAGAGAGAATAACAAAACAGCCTCCTTTTAGCATGCTGCACTGGCTGGTATCAGGTTAGACATCTGTGTTGTTTGTTGCCTCTTTAGGTTATTTTGGGAAACCCAGAGTGATGATATGTTCTGGTAACATGTCTGTCATCAAACGTTAAGGTGATTTTACCAACAATGTTGAACTTTTGCTAAACATGGATATCAATGTAATTAAGTGCAAATTAATTATAAAAAATTGATAAATGAGCACAAAAGGTAAAACCAAACACAAGCATCTCACACCACTTCACTCCTTAAATTTAATAAAAGTCCTGGTTTTTGGGGACGTGGGTTTTTTTACTGATACCTTTTATGAAGCTATAATCTTTGTAGCTCAGAGTCATGATAAAAAGAAAGTACACCCTCTTTCTGAGGTAGGTGTATAACTGCTGAGTCCTTAACAGTTTTGAAATTAATTTTAAAAATCTACCATTTTGTTAAACAAGAACAGACCAAGAGAGAGAAATTTGTGAAAAAATAGGTACACTTCTCAATCCTTCAAGTTCCAGACATTAAAATAAGAATCAAACAATCACAGCCAATCTATTCTGATTTTGACTTGATATCTCACCATAAGCTTGAAGTGGTGGGATTTAGTGTAAAATGTTGGATTCCTTTGAGCTTACTTTGCTACTTTGTTGATAACTGGTGCGAAGTTGGTGGGTCCATACAGCTGCACTGTCCTCAGGCTCTGGAAGTAGGCCTCCAGAACTCCCTCTATGCCCACACAGTTTGGCTGATCGCTGTCGCCATTCTGCAACACAGAGAAGAACAATATGGAGACACACAGGCACACACATAGGAAGGAAACTATTTTAATGGAAAAATGGTGATGCCATGCCATTAATTGATACTGTCAACACTATGACTACTACATAAAGTTCAACAATATCACATTTCATAAATCAAGAAAAAGTTTTAATAAAAAAAAATAGGGACAAAGGTCAGCTATGCTAGCTTGACATTGACAATTTAATATGAGGATGTACTACAGAATTTGGTGTATTTCTGTTCAGTTACAAAGAAAAAAATAGATGACCCATAAACCAACTCTGACAGATCACCAGAAGAGAAGGTGGTTAAATTATCTAATCAACCACCGTTGTGTTCAGACCATCATTTATTTCATCCATTTTCTTACATCCTTATCAGCAGGAAAAAATAAATCCTCTTTGGAACACAGTTTTTCATGCTTCTGTAAGAAATTGAAATTAATACTAACAGGTGATAAATACATAAAAGCTTAATAAGTCAATTACTCACCACAAAAATAGTTCAACAAATGAATCAATGTGCCATCAAATGCAAAAAGATAAAAAACTGATCAAAATAACAGACTTAAATTGATACTTTTTAATTATTTTTTATCTTTAGCTATTAAGTTGGCTCTGTAGCATGTTTCTAATTTTTTTTATATCTTTTTCTTCTATATTAGAGAGATGACAATTTGTTAATATATTTTCTGTAGCCCTTGCATTTTTTATTTTATTCCTTCACAAAAGAAGTAAGATACAATATTGTTGTTGTATCTTACTTCTTGTTTATGGCAGGATGGGTCTTCCATAGGAACTTGGTTTAAGATCTTCAGACATTTTGGAGACTGCTGCTGTTTTTGAGTTTTCCAAAAAAAAAAATAAATAAAAAATACAAATGAAAAATCCCTGACTTCTCATGAGGACTTTAGCTTCTGAATGCTTACCCACATAGCAATAAATGTGTACACCACTGTTTCTGGCTATTAAAAAAAAAACAAGTATTTTAATGTAAATGTGGTGAAGAGTAAATCTATTTCTAATTATTTCCATTATAACATGCAACAACATATTCATCTAAAGTACAATAAGAAACTACTGAATTTGAAGCATTCCTTTACAATTGTGTGTTCATTTGCCTGATAATCTTTGCCTATACAATAAAGTTTGCAGTCATCAAAAGTTAACTTGTATTTAACAATACACATCCCTTAGTTTTACTTCAGCTTAGAATCCAGCAATGTTTGACAGTCTGCCTTCATCCCCTCGGGAGGGAGCCAGGAGGAAGTAGAGAGGTTGCCGGGAGATTCCCGCAGGCAGGCAGGCAGATGAGCCATCGTCTCAACTCACATGTCCAGCTGTTGTTGTAGCCACACGTCTTGGCCCAAGCCGACTGCACGGACGTGCTCCGCAAGTGTGAATCTATATGTTTTATATGCGTGTGTCCATCTTACCAGTGGGAAGGCGTGGGAGATTTTGCCATCAGGGGGCAGCTTAGCTCCAAAACCATAGGCAGGAAAGAGCTTGTCACTGTCGTAGTCCTGGATAATCTCCCCCACTGCTTTCAGGGCCATGGCATATGCATTCATCTGGTAGGGGCTCATATAGTGGAGGGAGGTGGGCTGGGATGGGTTACCTTAGAAGACACACACACCCCAAAGACAACGCAACAGGCGTGACCAAAGGAAATATCTCCACGTTGTAACAGAAGGTTTGCCCCCACATCACACTGCATGTTTGACCAGCAACAGATCTAAGTGGATTTTCACATAAATTATGGGATTAGGAGTACAACTCTTCATGTTCTTAATGTCATGAGCAGAATTGTGAAACAATTTTAAAATACAGCAAAGGCTGGAAATTGGTGTGTTTTGATTGTTCATCTGATTTTGCTTGCTTTTGTTTTTGTACAACTCAACTCTCATCATGGTGTGAGTGTGCTGTTATCTGGTGTTTAGCCAGAGTCTGTACCTAAAGACCGCGACTCAAGACAAACAATAGGGTTTGAAAAAATACTGGCTCCTTTCTCTGCTTTGATTATGTAATCTACTTGATGACAACACCAAGGCTTCTGAGAGTTGTGTGAACGCTGGCTTAGGGTCCGGATGGGCAAAGTAACACAGATCCATGAGGAGGCCCAGTTGGATATATCAGCCTAATCAACTTCATCAAAATTTAATGCCAATGTGTTTTACTGGGAATTGCTGCATAACCTTATTTATGTGCCAATAACGATTTTTGGCTGTGTACACAACTTTGGCCCATAGGAGGCACATTGGAAACTAAGTTGTTGTTTGACACAATGGATTTCGGAGGATTCCTCCTCCAAGGTTTGTCATGGTGGGACAAAACTGGTTGAGCTCACCGATTAAAGCTAATTCCCTTGGGAATGTGTAGCTTTGCTTTTTTCCAAACTTTCCTGAAACTTGAATTTAGAACTTCAAATTCTACATAAAATCCTTTGTGTTTCATATTGTGAGAAACTAAAAGGACCTGTGCCTGGCTGGTTAAGCTTAACACTGCAATGTCTGCATAAAGCTGCAGCAACTTAAGTTTCATTAAAAAAATATATGGTTTTTATATGTTTGTTAAAACTATCACCATGTTGTGATAGTATGTTATAAGACAATAATCTGTGAACAAAATTGATCTACTCTACTTCCTCTCTTAGCTAGTATTGCCGTTTGAAGAAATGCACCTCTCAGAGCCAATCAGAGCCAGGAGGGTCTTAGCTCTGTCAATCAATCTCATGTACTCACTGCTGAATGCTAATGGCAGAGGAAAAAAACGTATCAATCCAAGAAGACCATTTATCCCCATCATTGATAGCTATGCTAACCAGTCATAGCATTCACAACAAATTCTGCTAACTGCAGCGTAGATAAGAACTACACAGAGGGTGATTGACAGTGCTAAGACCCGCCTCCTAGCTCTGATTGATTGATTCTAGATAAAACTGCACTGGGAGAAGGATGTGATTTTTTTCACATTTTATCTATCTCGTACCACACTGTCAAAATAAAGGGATAATTTGAAAAGATATGTATTTTTTTTTAACAAAAGTTACATACTGCAGCTATAATCCAATCTGAACAAACATTTCCAACTTTTAGTTTTTTTTAATTATCATTAATCACACTTTAATGTTCTTCTGTTAACTCTGTTTAGATCCAAAGTGCATCATAAGGAAATGGTTGAGCAATGCATAGAAAACATTGCAGCTGTTTCCAAGCAGCAAAAAACCACCGTATTCTACCAGAAGATGTATGTGTAAATGTATGTGGAAAACCCAAGGCCGCTAAAACCTGAGAACAGAAAGGAAGAAAATCACATCATATGGAAAAAAAAATCAATTGGGTCATAATGGGAAGGAATCAGTCTTATTATAATGCTTTAGCATTTACCCGCACAATGATTATTGCACATGTAGTAATAGTTCTCATAACTGAATGTCATCTCTCACTCCTGGGTTTATGATAAGATTCTCTTCAGAGAAGCCTTCTATTAAAAGACCCGTTTGATCTAATAAGCCATAGTAACGCTGACGCTTATTCACACTAACAGATCCAGCTATGAGTTTCCCCTTATCTAATTGGACTTCCAGTTACGCCGCGGGTGTACAATACGCTTCTGAAAATATAAATATCAAGTTGTACTGTGCACATCTGACATGTTTCAGCAAAACACATTCATTATTTAAAACATATTCAGAACTGCAAGAAGTTATCAATGGGTTACAAGCAAGTCCATCCCTGGCCCTCACCCTGGCCACGCCCCAGAAAAGATGTTTAAAAGATAATACGATTTATAAAAGTTTGTATGAAACAAGTACAGTGTTCCTAACTCGCTAAAACACAGTTTCAGAGAAATGGCCTAAGAAAGCGATGTACATATTGTAATAAAACAGGGCTAAATTAGTTAAATGACCAATATGGTCAAATTACAAAAAACAAGAAACTGTAATATTACATATATTAAGTAAGGCTGATGGGGTTTGTTGGTCAGATAAAAAGTACAGTTTTGAAATTACAACCTTTAAACAGGCTTTTCATTAAGCCCACATTTCTGTATTAAATGTGTTTTTTTATTGGTCTGATGCCATATTTTTCAAAGGAGTTTTACAACCGTACTAAGAAAAAAATAAGAATGAAGTTATTATGAAAATAAACTTGTGCTGGAAGAAAGTCATAATATGACGAGAATAAAGTTGTAATGTTGCTAGAATACTTGACTTTATATGAGAATAAAGTTGAAATAATAAAAGAATAAAGTTGTAGTACTGCGAGAATAAAGTCATAATATTGTGACAATGGAGTCATAATAATATGATAATAAAGAAATAAAGTTGTAATATTTAGAGACTGAAGTCAATAATACGAGAATGAAGTCATAATATTCTTAAATGTCATTTTTATTAGCTGAAAATCAACACATTTAACGTAAAAGCTTGAAAGCATCAATCTATATGGAATTAGTCCATACGATGTATTTCATTTGATGATAGAGTTGCTGAAATGAACTTCTTAATAATATTCTAATGCATTCAACAGTTTGACTGATGTGAATTCTGAATTGAATCCACATCCAAACAAAACATTGAATAAAAGGATGTGGAGTGAGTAGAACATGGCTGTTCAGCCTGGAGGAAACAAAACAGGTGAGATCTGTGATCACCAGCTGCTAGATGAAATTAAATGAAAGGGTTTTTTTTTTGTTTTTCCACAGCTATCAGTATAAACCGACAGCATCAATCACAGGAGTCCTCCCCTGCAGCTTCATGCACCTTTGATGACCTGCCATAATTTCATCCATGACTTCTGCAGATAATTGTACACCGAGTATAACACGAAACGAGTCAAATATGTAATAAGAAAATAAAATAATTGAGATAGTGCAGTAAAATGGCAACTGAAAGGAATGAAAAACCTCAAATGCAGCGCATGGCTAGCTGCGTGACTGACAGTTCAACGCTATATTGGACAGGAGAAGGGAGGCAGTGAATGCTTTGTGGGAGGTTGTCTGTATTATTAAAAATGTTTTGTCTTTCACATCCCCAAGTCACAAATCTTTAGTTGTATTTTTAATGGATTTTTGATCTAAACTGAATCAACTGAAACATGAAACCGATTAATCAAACCTTTATGACCTTACTTTTCTCTGAATGCTCTGATAAAAGAAAACTAAATATGTTTTGCTTAAAGCAGTTTTCCTGAATGTTATAATTTTTATTTGAAAAAATAAAATAAAAAAACAGCATTTTGATATACTATGTTGTCATCAGCATACTTGATAGAACGGGAAGTTCTAAGGTCATTGGACATTTGGTGATTTCGTTGTTAAAACCTGGAAATTATCACATGTAACAGCAGACAAATTATTCCTGCCTTTTATCAAATTATGTAGATAAAATGTCTAAAATGCTTTCCCTTTATACTTAAGATCTTTTCCATTGTTTCAAGATATCTGTCTTCACTAGATCTTAGCCATCTCAAATCTGACAGCTCTTCAATATAGATACTACAAATTTAAGCTTTCTGAAAAACATCAAAATGATTCAAGAAGCCTTTTGAGAAATTTCTGTGATAAGTTGAGACTAAAGTTAGGCTCCTTGCACAAAGATTTTTTTATAAAATTTGGGAGATTAGTCACATTTAAACAGCGTTTTATGCGATCTTTAACCAGCTTTTAGACCAGTGGATGTCTACCAGAACCATAAGGATGAGTTATATGTGGATCAATATCCTAAAACATAGCAGAAGCAGTCAAGAAAAGAATTCAAGAATTCAACTGTGATGTAAAAGCAATCTCTTGATGAAGTCAAGAATTGAACTGTGATGCTAACTCTGGTTCATCTAAATACTTAGGTCTCAGTTCAGCTGAAGTGAACTCTGGTGCAGTTCAAATGCTTTTGTGAACGCAGGAACCTACGCTACCACTGATCCACAGGAACTCTTGTTAGGCTGCCATCTTTCACTTGAAGATCAAATATAACTTCTGGATGTTTGGCTGATATTTCATCTTAAATAAAAATACCATAAAAAACTGTTAATTTCCTTGAAAATGAGCAAAATCACATAGTCTGCCCAGTCTATGTTCAGTAACTTACCATTAGACGCTGTGAAGTCAATCGCTACGGTGAAGTTCAGTTGTGTCCTGTTGCACATAGAACATAAAGTGCTTCAGTAAACCTGACAAAGGTTATATGTCCGACACTCAGTACACCAAAAATATACACTGCAATTCAATCAGTTTCTGGCTGACTGCTTGGTGGCTAATTGGTATGGCGTGATAGCAGCCTCACACCACCCTGTGGGTTTAATTGGATCAAACTAATGGAAGCCGTAATTAAAGATGAACAAAATAAATTAGATAACTGCAATGAGACCTTCTCCAAAATATAATCAATTCTCAACAAACATGATTTCAATATTATGCCCACATGTGAGATTTTGGGGAAATCCCATCAAGTCTCTTCAGTCAAGCACATACACACACAAAGGGACAAAGGGAAAAAAAAAGTCTATTTAGTCTTGCAGTGAGTGTGGGCTAATTATCATTCCACTCACCCTCCGCGGATGAAATCCACAAAGGTATACTCCGACTCCACTTTGAAGGACAGCAGAGTTACCTGGAAAAACACAAACATGCATACCATCACACACACACACACGCACATAGACGGCGAGGGGATGAACGGATGACGGAAGAGAGTATAAAGCGACAAAACAGGAGGCCAAACAGCAAAGAGAGTCAATAAGAGGAGCAGATCCAAGAGGTGAAATCCAATTTCTTAAAAAGTACAAACGATCCGGTTCAGACAAAAGGACAGAGAGCTACAACCAATCAGGGCGCACTTACAGTCCCAGAATTGATGTATTTCTTCTTCTTGCCTTTCTTCTTGGGGTTTAAAACCTGCAGATGAATGGAAAAGTCATTTGGAGATTGAGAAAATGTAAAAAAAACAAAAAAAACACCTTGTACTCTAGAAGGACATTTAATGAATGAGCATGAATAATTCAGCAGAAAGTGATGCGTGACTCCATCCATCCATCCATCCATCCATCCATCCATCCATCCATCCATCCATTCATCCATCCATCCATCCAGTAGATGGCAGCAAATGTAGAGACTGCTATATCTGCTGCCATCTTAATCTTAAAGTATTTTCTTCTGAAAAGCGTTCCTCTGTTGAGCTTAATTTAATGACCTGTTAGTCTTAATGGAGTTAGCAGTTCAACAGTTTAATAGCTGATTGTTCAGCTTGTGTATGTTGATATTTTCCAACAAAACAGTTAAGAAGTTCTCTTTGATGAATAATTATGTTTTTTCTGTTGTTTTCCTGTGACCCAGTCTCATTTAGCTCTGTAGCTTTTCATTAAAAAAGTGCTTATTAAAACGGTCGGGTCTGATGCGATGTTTATATAACGTGTAATGCACAGGCCCATATAAGGTGAGCTGTATTAAAATGTGTGAATTTTCATGAATACAGACAATATAAAAGTATTTGAAAAATTATGAAGTAGTAGTACCTTCACCATCACGCAACTATGGACCAGGTATTAAACTCACCATACAGTTCAAACCCGCTGATGTTTAGGCCTACCTATCAATGTACTCTAGGTTCAGTAAATCAAATATTACATTTCTGCACAGGTGGCCAGGATGGCGCTAGGCCAGCTAGTCAGATAAATAGAGTTAGCTAGCTAGCTAAATAAATTACATCTATCTAGCAATAGCTAGATAGTTAGCCAGTTAGCTAGCTAAATGCACTAAGTGGTCTGTCAGTAGGGTTGCCACCCGTCCCATAAAATACGGAATCATCCCGTATTATGCTGTTAAATGTTGCGTCCCGTATTGAACCGATACGGAACGCAATTTGTCTGTATTCTATAAATGTCCGATAGACATGCCTAACACACACATATCAACACTAAGTGTAACAATAATGACCAAAATAAAACACAGGAAATATTAAAGTCAGCTAAGTTCTCGTTGCAGGAGCTACACAGGACCCCAGAACACTACGGACCCATAGACATAATATAAGAGTAGACCCCGCATTGGCCGCTCCGGCGCAGGAAATACGGCGGCCATCTTGGAG
>NW_015112867.1:232380-281019 GCF_001443285.1 Poecilia latipinna | reverse complement strand
GGGGTGCAAATTACTGTAGGGATTTTAAGATATCTGCTGATGCATTATTTATTACAATGCGGGGTCTATCCTTATATTATGTCTATGTACGGACCGACACTGTTGTCACGGTTGCGTAGAGACGGACTCTACGCAGCCGCGGTGAGGTGCTGTCAACCCGCATTTATTTACAACATCCTCGGCCCGACACCGTAATTAGAAGTAAAACCTCTCATAAAGATACAGACGTGAGAGAAAAGACGCAAATCCTAGGTTGAATAATGTTAGTGAGGATGAACACAGGCAATTAAACAAATGTGTCAATGTGGCGCAGTGTGCTGCTGTATGAATGGATCAGGAGAGGAACTGCAGACCCGTCAGAACCTAAAACACTTGACATCAGCGTCTCTTCATCCTTCAATCATCTCCTGAGGCTGATATGGTACAGAACATTTTGCTGTGAGTAAGTTTCTTATTTTGCTTTTACTGGTGTGATTATTTGCTTATTTAATGTATAATAAAATCAGCCAAAATAATACAAATGGTCATTTAAAGAACAAGACATACAAATAGATTAACACTAAATACATACATATTTCCTACTTTAAAAGGTTTGTTAGGGCTTTCTGTGGGTTTTATTTTGAAATGTTGATATATTTTATGAATTCATTGTTCAGTGGTCATTTAATGTATTATTAATGCCCCAGACACAGACCTGCAGCCCAGGGGCGGTTCTAGATGGGGGCCAACGGGGTACCAAAGAAGTTATACTAAATAAATGTCTCAGTGGCCCCCCTGTGGTAAATCTGGTCTAGAACCAACCTCCAAACCTAACTCCTTATTTCTATGTAGTAAGATTCTTTACAGTACCAGAATGTCCACATAACTTTTATACTTTTGGCTGTCTGAAGACAGCCAAAAGTATAAAATCAGGTGTTATATTAAATCAGGTGTTATGATCAGTTAATCAGTACTTGAGCAGTTTACCAAATACTTTTTACACTTGCTTAATTAAATGTGTTTTTAAGGTATGCTACTCTGATTAGAGTACAATTTCAGGGTCCTCTAACCAACTATGCATGAACGATTGCTCTACGGATCACTTTTTAAAAACAAAAAACACTGCCATAAAATAACGTCTATCACTGCACGTCTCACCCCATGAGAGTAGGGCGACACGCCGTGGGGAGCGTCCCTTATTTTAATTTCTGAAAGGTGGCAACCCTATCTGCCAGTCTCTTAGAAGGTTGTAAAATGTTATCTTTTATATAAAAATTACAGCATAAAGATAAAAAAAGCCAAAAAAAAAAAAAAAAACAGACAAACAATGCTGAATAGAAAGAAAATAGAAACACATATTTTTCACCTCATAGACGTTGAACTGATTCTGCCCCCTGGACAGCTCTCTGTAGCTTGTGGTAAACTCTCCAATGAAGTCGTGGCTGCAGACAGAAAAAAAAAATGTATAAAAACAAAACAAAAATCAATTGTCTATTCAAATAGGCAAGCAAGAGACATCATTTTATAATCTAAGAGGAGTTGATGTGTCCTTAATTTTGCCAGAGGTTTACCACATTTCTTTTCTTTGAAGAAATAACTTTTAAATCAGTTTGCTTTTCTCAAAATCTTCGCCAGAAACACAAACACACACAATAGAAAAAGGCTCTTACCTTCCATCTCGATCCCAGTCGTACACGTCCACCTTCACAGTCCTAAAAAAAAAAAAAAATTAACATGAAACTTTATTTGGTAATTTCCACCTAACCACACAGCCTCATGTCAGTTAAAAAGAACAGCAGGTTCTGGTTTAAGAGGAAGGGGGAAAAAATCTCTCCATCATAGCTGGAGCAGATAAACAATTATATATTCACTGAATAAATGATAAATCACACTGAAGAGTGTTGGCACAGCAGGTACTGGTGATTATCTGAACTCTGGGCCCAAATTAGTCCAGAGAGAGAACAATTTTGACATGTAGGAGAGAATCATTTGTAGTTGGCATGCATTAGCATAAAAGTTATTTCAGCTTCATGTTAATTTTTTCAGTTGTGTGATTTGAACATCACATTAGTTGGTTAAAGTATTGCATGTTATTGAAAGTCATTAGCATAGACAGCAGAAAAATGTGAGCACATTCTGCTCTGACTGCAGGAAGGACTTACACATGGCAACCAGGTGGTAGGTGAGAGTTTTAAGACACAGCAGAAGCTCTGTAGAGTAATCTGTTCAGTAATCCCTTTTGAAAAGGGATTACTGAACCAGAACAAGGAAACTTAGAAATGTCCTTGTTCTTTTGTAGACAATTTCAGAAATTAATAATCTCAGACCACTATTTGTAGTGTTTGCACAAAAACTGTGAAAACTCCAGCAAGTGACTTGTTGCTTGATGCAAACTTTTAAAAGTATGGCTAGCCTCAGCCTTACAGCAGGTAGCCAGCAGGAAAAGACTAGGAAATACAATGTTATGCCCATTTAATCTATTTTGATGTGCTGAAATATAGACAATATTGTTGAAAATTTTGCACAAAAAGTTAAGATACCTTTGTGAAAAGGAGTAAGCTGATGAAGCCGACAAGTAATGAGTGTTTGTAGCTTCAAAAGGTTTTCTGTGATTCTGTGAAAGATGCACATTGCTGCGAATCATCTATCTTCTATCTTGAGAATCACACAGCCTGAGCAATCTCCATTAAATGTTATAAATTGTTGGTAAACTAAATTTGGAAAGTATTTTAAGACTTAAAACAACAGAATTTAGGGGCCACATGCTTTGAAGAACCCAGACTGTGTTAACCTTTTACCCCTAACCCATGACGAGTTGTTTCGGAAAACTTCGGCTTTTATTTCTCACATTATGACTTTGCATTTTTGTGTTTCATGATGTAAAGAACTTTAAAATGCCTTGTTGCTGAAATGTGCTATGCAAAAAAAATTTGATTTGACTTTAATTTTTATTATGAGAAAACAACCGAGGTAATTGTTTTGTAAAATTGAAAAATATGAACAAAACATGAAACTGCAGTAGTATCACTAAAAATTATGATGACAAATTAATATTCATTAAAATAACTCATTAATAGCATCCTTCCTTTTTCCATCTGCACTATAGAGTAGAATTTTAATCTGTGGCAGATATTGCAAAACTTCATCAAGGCCTCTGAAGTTCAACTTAACGTAGGTGATTTTAGGATTCTTGTAAACCAGTAGGGTGATGCTATAAATTAAGCATTCTGTCTGCTTCACAAAATAAACTGATCTATTGTAAGATAATGTCTTAATATTAAAAAAAAAAGTATCTGCCCTTATCCCCATTATGCAAAAATCTTTGTCTATTTGTAGTTTGGAGATTGTTAATGATGAATGAATGTTTATTAATAAGCAAATATGACAAATATGTTGAATAACCAAACTAATAAAGAGTTGTAGTGAAGCGAGGCTGAGTGGGATCTGTCTGTATTCGTCTCTGCCATAAACTGCTGATGGGAGCAGCTCTCAATTTATTCCAGTGCGCTGTGAGAGCCGACTGTCAGACATGAACTCATGTAGTGTTGTTCTATATAACTGCATGAAAAAAATTCATATCTGTAGCTACATTTTCATCTATAAACTCCTAAAAGTAGCGTTCAATTGGCCAGATCCTTGCATCAAAGCTGTAAGGCGCATCACTTAACATTACACAAGCATCTGCTGTTCTAAAGGGTGGATACTATGTGGTACTGTAACACCGTGCGGCCGCTGAAAACACTGTGCCCGGTTCGGCCCGATTGGTATGTATGAGACGGCGCTGTGTGAACACTGAGTCAGTCTCAATAACACCAGTGCTGGTCTCTGGGACACCATGACCGACTGCTGGCATTATTCTGACCGCCCCAGTAACAGGTGATGTCATCCATTTTAAAAGTCAACTTGAAACTTGTCCCTATTTAATCACATTTTTTTAAGACTTGAGTGCTTCTCTCTTAATTTAAAAACATCAACAAATTTGTGAATCCTGGGATAATAAAACGGTGCGAATATTCCCGACCTGTCATAGTCGCCGTTGCAGAGAGCTCTGACGGGGATGGTGAAGGGCTGCCACACCGGATTCAGCGTGTTCTTGATCACCTCCGTCTTGTGGCAGATGGTGAACCTGCCAAAAGAAAATGAGATATGAGGCGATAAAAAGAGCATGCAGATAACTGTGGGCAGATCATTACGACACTGTGTTAGAAAATTCTAGATAGAAAAAAAGGAACAATAAATCTCTGCCAAGAAACTCAGAAATTTTCTAGAAAAACAAAGAAATTTCTGAGTTTGAAAAGTCTATATTAATCTTGAAATCTTTGAGTTTTTTCTAGGAGATTTTTGACTTTTCAAACTCAAAAAATGTCCAAAAGTTTTCAACTCTTGAATCTCAGAAATCTCCATGTTTTTTCTAGAAATTTTCTGAGATTAGTCAAAAAAGGTTTTAAGCTTTTGTTGTAGAAAATTAAACTTTTCAAACTTAGAAATTTCCTTGTGCGTTTGTAGAAAATTTCAGAAATTAATAATTTTCTGGTAGAAATATACTATTTGTCTTTTCCCAGCTACAGTGGCCCTAATAATCCATCGCAGATAATTCTACCTCCTGTATTTTTCTCTGTAATTCGGCACAAAGCTTTCAAGGCGACTGTGAAGGTTTTTGCATAAGTACTTTTGTGAAACAGAAAAACTGCAGATGAATATTTATTGCTGCAAACATCTCCAAAAGGCACATCTGTGGAAGAAAGTAAAAACCTGAAAAAAAGATGGTAAAAACTGCATTAGAAGAAACAGGCGGCCGAGTTAATTTATGTTCAAAAAGTAAATGTGGTAATTGGTGTCACTGAATGGATGCTTGGTATGTAAAATCTCCCGGTGCATTCCCAGCACATCTCTGTTATTTTTTAAGCCTGGACTGCGCAGCACCAGTGACTGCTGAGGTTCACTGCTTCCATCAGCGTTGCCTATTAGTAATGGTGGTACTTTGGGATAATTGCCTATAAAGGTTTCTCTATGCAGCCTTATCCTGTGATCCCTAAAGTTGAACGAGCCTCAGCTTTTTTAGTTAACAATGCGGAACTGAACATGATTGACTGGATGCATTTAGAGATACTCAACATAAAATACTCAATGAGGTTTTTCAATGTTGGACAGCCGGAAAAATCAGTATTAAACACATCAGTTTTTTCTCAGTAAACATAATTTTACTATTTCTATTGAGATGAAATTTACACCATTTGTCAGCACCAACACATGTGATATAAAGCACACTAACTGATTACTTTGTAAATTAAGACATGTGCAATAAAGTGGAAAGATATGGGCAGTAGGCACTGAAGAGATGAGGACAAACATCTAAAAGCAAAGTACCAAGATGCTATTTGTCAGTTATTCAGAAAGCTTCCGGTTGCTGCGTGCAAATGAATATCAGATGTTTTAATATTATCTTTATAAAAAGCTTTCCTATTATCAAAGTTTTGCTCAGAGTGGTGCTACAGGTAAAAGCAAAGAGACCTTCACAAAAAAGACTCAGTGTTGCAAAGAATACTAATGGCATTAGATCTGCATTTCTAAACCTCTGAATGTGAGAACCGCTGTATTCACAGAGAAAAGCACAAAGTTTCACCAAATACCAGCCACAGACAGGTATACGCATTGAGGTTGTTTTACAGAGTAAAAACAACAATAAAAACAGTTACCCAAAAGACAGCAATATTAATATTTAGTTAGCAAGTTAAATATGTAGATTACAAACTAACTATTTGGGTGATTCTCCAAATTTGGTGCCTTTTGTGTATGGAAGTGACATCAGTGAAGTCTCTTCCTGCTCACACTGTAAAGAGATTTAAGTCTTAGGAAAGTGTCTTACCTATATTTGGTTATTTTTTTTTACCCAAATGTCGTCATCGTCAAGCTCAACCTTTCAACCCTGTTACGCACTTAGACGATATTTATTGTTGTTTGGGAAAAAATAAAAAATGGTCTTTGAAACATATTAATTTCTTGTTTTCATCGTATCATAATGTTGCTCCATACCCTAGCTGATGTGAACTTATGGCAACTTTTAGTGAAACTCTTCAACCCTGTAACATTCAACCCAGTTACAAAAATAGTGGTTTTATTACGAGGTTGAATGTTGGACTGTTGTAAAGCCAGGCAGAGTGTTCAACCCCGTAACAGTCTGGTCAACTTTTACACTGGGATCAACCCCGTAACGCGATACATTGTTGTACTTTTTTTTTTTTATATATATAATAACAGCAAATATTAGACTAATATCTGTTGGACTGTATGCAAAGTTTGTCCCTAGTTTGTCCTTGTCCCTAGTGGGGTTGGGAGGGTTGCTGGTGCATATCTCCAGCCAACGTTCCAGGTGAGAGGCGGGGTCACCCTGGACGGGTCACCAGTCTGTCGCAGGGCAACCCAGAGACAGACAGGACAAACAACCATGCACACTCACACCTAGGGAGAATTTAGAGAGAACAATTAACCCGACAGTCATGTTTTTGGACTGTGGGAGGAAGTTGGAGTACCCGGAGAGAACCCACCATGCACAGGGAGAACATGCAAACTCAATGCAGAAAAAACCCAGGCCGGGAATCGAACCCAGATTGCTGCAAGGCAACAGCTCTACCAACTGCATCACTGTGCCGCCCAGCTTTATTCTAAATTATGTTCATTTCTTTCCTCAAAATTCTACATAAATATCCCATTATGACAATGTGGAAAAAAGTTTGAGACTTCTTGCAAAATAATTAAAATTTAGAAAAGACCAAGAAATTAAATTTACATAAGTGTTCACAACCTTTTGTAACCAGAGTATTTTTTTATTTATTCAGTTATTTATTTATTTATTTATTTATTTATTTATTTATTTATAATTTGTTGATCCACCTTTGGCAGCAATTAGTGCTGCTGTAACAACCCTGTTCCTTGCAAACCGAATCACTTAATTACTTTTGGTTGGTTAACATTCATAAGAGTTTGCGTCCAATCTGAACCATCCATCCATTCCATTGTTCAAACTTTAAAAGTAAAAGAGGCCCGTCCAGCCACCCTGATGAGTCATACTCACGTTCCGTCTTCATTACTGCGATAAAACACCAGGAAAGGGTCAGACTTTCCGAAAAAGTCTTTCTTATCCAGCTTGTTGGCACACAACTGCATTGTAGCGATATCCTGACAGAGAAGACAAGCAGGTTTTCAACATAATGGTTCTGATGCAAGTTTTTTTCAAACGGGGCAACCTCTTCTCCTAAGGCAGACATTTTCTGTCAACTAGTGCAGAAACTTGGTGCAAGACTTTGGCAGAATAGGTTTGGAAAGTGATTGGCAGAAAAAAAATAAAAAAAGTTATCCATGGTGATTTATGCAAAACATTAAGAAGGATCATTATGAATAGTTTGGTAATTTTTGCATAAGAATTGCACAATTTATTAGGGAGGAAAATAAATGTCTGCAATATAGTGAAGGAAGCAGAGAGAGATCGTTTCATACATATGTATGAGTGGCTATGGCTGTTAATGAGGAGCTGTGTTGTTCCTGCTTCTGCGCAGAGATGCCTGGGACAACCGAGGCAGGCAGGCAGGCAGGAAGGAAGGAATTAAAGATAGACAGATAAATAATTAGACCTTTTAGTTGATTTCTCCTGAGGGAGAGCATCTTGGGAAAACCCTAAGCTGCAACTGACAGCAATTGGATCTTGTTAGGGAGCAAAAATCTCCCAGAGTAGCAATGGTAAACACGACTAAGATAAGCCAGTTTATATAATGATCTCATGAGCGCACACATGTGCACGCAGAAATTCTCCCAAGCATCTGATCGGCTGGTTGTGGAGTTAATACATAAGTGTGTCGGGGAGGTTTTTGGGGGGGTACTGTGAAATTGGAGGGAAATTTTGCTTCGCAGCAGAAAACCGTCTTGACAGTTTATCTGAGACCCGTTTAGAGGAAAGTGGAGCGCTCTAGCTAATGAAACGTGATCTGTTTAACCTTGGATGGGGTAGGAGGAAGTGGTGTGTGCAGACACATTTTTGGGGGCATGAAGGAAGGTGCTCCAGTGGGGAGGAAAAGGGCAGCTTGTGAAAATGCAGAATTGATGTGAAATTTATACAACGTTACAAACATGTGAGGCACTGTTAAAATGGGCTTTAAAATCCAGAAAATGATGCATTGGGCCCCTCACAATACACTCTTTTTCTGAAAGAAAAAAAAGAAAAAAAAAAAGAAAAAAAAGATTTCAGAAAGGCATTGTTTTTTTTTTTTTTTTGTCTGGAGCGAAAAAAGGGCATGGGCCCCTCCTACGGTCTGTCTGTGTACAGCCCTGGTAGGAAGTCTGGGGAGTTCTGCAATAAAATGTTCTCGCCATGTTTATATGTACTGGGATTTGTTGCTGCGTGTGTACACAGACAACGGCAAACTGCTACAGCGACTTCATAAATATTGCAATAAAAATGTAGAATATTCAGTCTGGATTTGGGTATGTTGATGAGTGTGCACGCGCGTGCGTGTGTACTGACCCTGCAGTTACTGAGCTCCTCCGCTGCCAAAATTATGACTCCACACTTCTTCCCTGGTATCCCACTGAGATTATAAAGAGAAAGAGACAGAGATGCAGTAACTGTATCGAGGCGTGAATAATAAAAATAGAAAGCAGATGTCATTCATAGCTAAAAGCTGTTATTGTGCCAGCAGACAGCCCGGCGTGCAGTTACTTGTTTCCCAGAAAAAATTCACAGAGGGACTCACACTTACTCTCTAATGGGCGAGTCAATTCTAAAAATGGATTATAAGTGGAAATTAGACGACATACCCAATGCCATGCAACACGAAAATACACATTTGAAACCAAAAATATACACACTTTAAGATCATTTTTGTCACCAACATTAAATTTGGACAATTTTTTTTGTGTTTTTACTTCAGTTAGGGTTAGAAAAATGATTTATCTTCGTTAATACAAAAAAATGAGGAAATAATTTAAAATGATTTTTTTTTTACTGTCTTTTCATTCAAAATTGCTTCCTCACTGTTTAAACTGGGATAAATGCTTATGGTATTCCAGCAATGGCTTACTGGAATATTGGACCATTCAATATTACCAGTACCAGTGAGATTTTGGGGACTGAGATCTGTGGCTTTCTGAGTCCAAAATAAGAAATTTGTTGCCCTTGAGCTACTTTGGTAATAACTTGACAGTTTGTTTACATTTGTTGCTCCTTCAAAAAACCTGTCGGTGTTCGAGCTTTAACATTGCCAGCTGTTTTCATGAGATGCTGCTGTAATATTTTCACAGGATTCTGGGCTATTAAATGACCTGTTGCATGTTGCCATTGATTTAAAGGCATTTATTTTCTTACATTTTTATATTAAAAGAAACCAGGCCGGGAATTCAGGACTTTAATTTTGAATAATTAATTACATAGATTTTATCGTTTTAAAATTTTTAAACACAATTATTTGTACTTATACGCACCAATGCAAAGATTCCGGCTGGAACTTTTGTATTGCTGGGTTTCTGGTACACTCATAAACATGACACACCACAGTAATTGACCTTTTGGCTCACAGGAAGATAAGTTTTGCTTATGGGCCACCGGAAAAGACTGTTGTGTTCAAGTTGTGCTAAAAGACGTTAGCCTAAAATAGAATTTCAATGCTAAACATGTAGCAGCAGAACATTAGCATGCTAACATCCACGGTCAACATTACTGAAAAAGTTTCATGAATGATCATGAACGCTTATTGGATAGAATAGCATTTTAATATGATGGCTGAATAACCTAATTAACATTAAAAACTAATATTTTTGTTGTTTAGCTCATATGTCTATTTATTCAATAATCTACTCATAAAAGGGGTTTTTGAAATGAAATTATTGCATATTTTGTCAACGTATGGTTTTTGATGACAATGAGATTTAATAAACTTAATAAATTACCTTTATTAAAAATGTAATCAAGGCACACCACTATCAAAACACAAAGAACATCTACACTGTCGGCCCCCACTCACAAGGGGATTTCAGTGTCATAAAACAGCAAATAAAGGAAATATTTTAGAAATTCAACCAGATTTAAATTTCTGATGAGCCTCATCAGGACATTAATCCCAAACATGTGTTTCTGATTAAATAAAGCAACATCATGGCAGAAAAATAGGTTATCTGATGAATAAGTATAAATGTGATATTTCAAAAATGCAAATAAGTCATCTTTGCATAAGCGGAGCGGTGGACCGTATTTTGCATTTGTCTTCTGAGCAGAATGAGTCACACACAGAAATAAAAATGTGTTCGCTCAGGTGTGTGCAAACATGCATGCGTTCTTTGCATAACAAGGTATATATTTAGTTTCTAGCAAGTGTTCAAAGATTGCGATTGCTTCTTTGACTTTTCCTGTGTTTTTTTGTTTCGGTCCTATTTAAAATGACATCAAATGTGAAGCCTCGAGATCAAAAAGAATGCAGTGAAAGTACAAGGTGAGTGATCTGCCAAAGAACGCTGCACAAAAACACAAAACCATCTACGAAAACAGAAACGGTGCACGCCTTAAGAACGGACGGGAGGCGCAGCAGCAGCCGGGGAGCGAGGGAGGCGAAGTGAGAGGATAATTTCAAAGACACCAGGGCACAAAAGGGCCAAGCCTGAGTGCTGCTTCATTATCTTTTTTTAAAGAGTTGGAGAAGGAGAAATAAGTGCAGGATGAATGAAGACAGAAAAAGAGGCTGAGGTAGAAAAAAACAAGGGAGAAAAAGATAATAATCCCATGAGATATTTTCAACTTCGCCTTCGCCTTCACAGTAATTTGTGCTGGGTGACTGTTTCAGCCTCTCGCCAAAATGAGCAAGTTATCTGTTGGCAGAATGCTGCAAGGAAGCACGGTTGGTCCGAAAGACAATGTCTGATTAAAATGTTCCACTTTGAGGAGAAAACTAAAGGGCTTTTGCAACCATTTCATAGAATATCCTGCATTTTTATCATGTTCACTTGAAATCTAAAGCAGATCTAGCAAACCAAAGAGAAAAAGTGGACCTGATCCATTCATCTCAACTTGGGAGCAACAAGCCGGACCGTACTGGACAGCTTCCTGGTTAGACTGCTCCCAGAATGGACATTCATGCTCCACTGTTCTGTTTGTAAACAAGCTAACTCAAGATGCAGTACCACCAAAACATACACTGAGCATGAAATTGAAAAACATGTAATTACAAAAATAAATATGTTAATGCTGGGGTACGTAGCTTATGTAACTTTGATTAGAAAAAGTTTTTGGTAACACTTTATTTCAAGGGGGTTGAATAAGACTGTCATGACACTTTCATAAACATAACACCTGTCATAAACATGAATAAGCTTTCATGAATATTTATGACTGTTGTCATAAAGCATCATTTGGTAAATTATGACACTTTTAATACAAAGTTGACATTATTCAAAATGTCTTTGTTGTGACAACTTGACATTAACCAAGAAATCATTACTGATATAAATTTTTTATAAAAGTATTACTGATTGCACTTTAAAAATTAGGTAACTTTATGTTATTAAAGGTAAAGTTTAAACAGTAATGATTTCGTGGTTAATGTCAAGTTGTCATAACAAAGACATTTTGAATAATGTCAACTTTGTATTAAAAGTGTCATAATTTACCGAATGACGCTTTATGACAACAGTCATAAATATTCATGAAGGCTTATTCATGTTCATGACAGGTGTTATGTTTATGAAAGTGTCATGACAGTCTTATTCAAATAAAGTGTTACCAAGTTTTTTTTTACTAATTTGTTAAATCTGTCACTATGTCATGACAGTATGAGACAAATAATGTGAAGAAATACTCCTCTCCTGGTCAGAAACAACCAATCAGAGCCATGAGGAAGGTTTTAGTGCTGTCAATCAGGCTAGTGTATGCCTATTTATGCTAATGGCGGAGAAACAACTTACCGTTGCAGGAAAACCGTTTAGCCGCCATCATCGGAGGCTATCATAACAAGCTTTAGAATTCATGACAGGCTCACCTGACGGGAAGAAGCTGTAGCCTAGTAGAGGGTTTATCATGCATGCACACAAACATGACTGACAGCACCAAGACCCTCCTCCTGGCTGTGATTGGTTGTTTCGGACAGATCGGAGTATTTCAGCAGTTAGCACTGAGAGAAGGCAGAGGAATTAGATATTTTTCACAGATTATCTGTCTCATACCAAACCATTAGAACATAGTGAAAGTTTTAGCAAATATGTAAAAAAAACATATTTGTTTATAAAAGTGACATATATCCAGCTTTCATGAAAACAAACCAACTTTGAAAATACATTTTTTCTTAAAAGGTTTTGGCTTTAGGATGGGGTGACTTTTCAGCAATATCATAATTAGTGTATTTTTGCAAAACTGCAATAGAAACACTTATCACAGCAGTTTACATAGCAAAGTAGACACTAGCCTCCTTGGACTACACACAGCTAGCTCTACCAGTGGACTACCAGCATCAAAAGTCAACTTTGTGTTTTAGAAAGAGTTGAATCCACAGCTCTTCTATAAAATCGCTGACTACAATTTTCCGAAAAAATCTCATATATGAAGACACTCCCAATTATAAGGGGCTTTTCACTCCAATGCCTTAATAAGACGGCAACATGGACCCTATGGACCCCTATAGACCCCTATGGACCCCTATAGACCCCTATGGACTCTGATGGATCCCAATGCCACTATAGAGAAGGCTGGTTTGCATCATTAGATGCACTTCAGGTTGCTATTCGATGATTAATGACTTCCTTCAGAATAACAGATTATCTTACAGGTTTGATCTAAAAAATAAGAGAATGTTTATGTTACAAAAATGAGAGGTTTCTTAGACTAGATCCAATTTCAATGTTTGGCATCACTGAGAAATAAGGATGATGTACAATGGCAATCAACGTCTTTCAATGATGGATGCTTGTTGATTTTTAGCTTGAAATTGTTTTCTGCATCACTGTTCTGACATCAGAATAACAAGATATATTTTCTAAAAAAAAAAAAAAAACCTTCTTGACTTAGAAATACTGACCATTATCGAAAATATATATATAACTTATGTTTATATATCAATTAAGTAAATGAAACAACTTTTTAAATTGAACCTTGTTTCTATCAGTTATATTCTGAATTTTTGTGTGTTTTCCACTTAACTTTGCTATCGTTCTGTCTTACAGTCTCAATTATACGCATTTCATTATGTTTGTTAATGTAATAGCTAAAATTATTAATGTTAACACCATTTGTTTTAGTTGTAATTATCCAATTCATAAAGTATATTAAAAAGATTTGTCTACTCAATATTTTTGAATAATAAATTGTCACAAATTTTAAGTGAAAGTTAGTTTTAATTGTTACATTGGCTCAAAATGCATTATTGTTTCTTTCAGAAAATCTTAATTTCTGCTGTAATTTATCAGATACATTAATTACAGCAGGTAAAATAATATTTGAAGACATCACAATCTTTCACAGTCAACATATTTCTAAAGAGAATATTGACATGAAATTTTCAGCAGCTGTTGGTAACAACACGAGTAATCCGTACGTGGAAAGAAAGCAAAACAAGTTCAGAAATTAAGTTATGTGGAATAATGTGAAATGTGACACTGTCCAATGCCTGGTGAAAATTCCATGGCCAATGTCACCTCTAGAGAATATGTTTATTGTTAATGTATTATTTATTTATTAAGATATATTTTGTATTATATTAAGATTAAAAGCTGAGCTCACTTTCAAAGTAGGAGTTAACATTCTTCATAAAAATAGGAATTTCCTGTCACAGTCTGTCACAAAAGCATGAAAGATTTCCTCTAGGAATAGTTTGAGTATTTTAGGACAAACTTTGAATTTTTCATGAATTTTCAAAGGCATTTTTTTTCCCACCACAGTTCAGTTTAACATACGAAGCAACTGCACAATAACACCCACACCAAAAGATAACAAACCAACTTGACTGGTTTATATTATTGAGAAGCAAGAATACATGATGACAGGAGATGAAAGCCCATGCAGAGGAGAACTGACTTAAGGTTACAGAGGAAGAGGGAGAGTGTTATGTTAGCTATTCACGCCTCGCCTCCTAAATCCTTAGCCTTGCATGACGCACTTTTCAAATCGATGGATTCTCTCACTCACGCTGACTCCCAGCTGTAGCAGGCAGCAACAGTGAGAGAATTATTTATGAATTTACCTGCTCAGTGTTTCCAGCTGCACACCCGCCAGCCAGCCCACCGGATACACACACACACACACACACACACACACACACACACACACACACACACACACACACACACACGCACACACACACCTTGCCTGGACTCTGGAGTATCCATCTGAGCCTTTATGGCTTCATAAGTGCAGAATAATAATGACATAGATGTTCTCCTGCTTGATTTTAAGAGTATTTTTGCCTGTTTTCTCTCATATAATGACAAGTTTATGATATATTTGGTTTGATGAGGGAAAAACAGTATAGCATAATGTAAAGCTCAAAAAAGTTGATTTTACATAACACTATGGTTTAAAATAAGATGAAAAGTTTTTTTCACATAAATAAGGTTTATTATATGAGATATTCCATATGCTATAAACAACTAGAGGAAAACAAACCAAAGCTGACACTGGATGCTAACACTGTAACCTAGAACACAATAGATGCTTAATAAAAGACCAGCTAACATCATGGATTCCTTTATAGTGACATCAAATGTATTTTGATATCACTGATATATGGCATTGTTTGGATTAGTAGCATCAAAGCAGAATATTCACAATAGATTTTTGTCCAACAGTATTTTACTCAAGACATTCCACCTTAGCTTTTAACCAATATGTAGGGTTATCATTTTATAAATTAATCAATTAAAAACATATTCCAGAGTGGTTAATTAATATGTTTTTAACATAATTACCCACTCATTAAACACGAATGTAATATTGGTTTTACTTATAAATAATGAAACTGATGACATATTGATTTGTTTACCAAGAATAAGTGTCCCTTTTCTTGCTATTATAACTGACGATGTATTCAGGGAATTTTCTGCAGCTACACGAACCACAGTACAGTCCAGCATTTTGGACTTTTGTTGACTACACTCCCAATGCGTTAGCATTAGCTTACAATGTCTGTAAGGTTCTCTCTCAGCAAAGATCCTAAGCAAAATGAGATGCTTGTTTCTGAGGATGTTTTGTAGTCGTATGTGACAAATTATTCCATTAGAAATAAGGAGGAACTTTGAGTAAATAGGTGGAGCTTTGTGGAAGACAGCATTAAGGCACTGCTATGAGTGGTCACCTTGGGAGAGTCAAGGATTCTTCAAACATGTGTGAAAGAATCAAGGCAACAATTCAGGTTTGTTTTTGATGAAAGAATAACATAAAGCTATTTGGAAAATGTAAAGCCAATCGTACAAAGAGAAGATTACTTTTACATTTCCCCGGACATCCACACTTTAGAAGATTATCAACCATTTAAATGTTTTCCAAGATGATAGTCTTTATTACTATATAATGAAGGAGTTTTAATTGTTTGGAAAAGACCTCATGACCCTTCTCAGGTTGATGTTTCGAGAACAGCTGTTTTCTGTCTTTGTAATGCACACATACATGCTTCACTCAAACTTGTTGCAGAAAATATGCTGTACCTGAAGATTCATTGGTTATGTCAATAAATGCAGTCCATATTGCCTGTCACAAGTTCACAGCTTTCCTTGACTCCAATCACAAGACAAAAACATTCGGCAAAGATAAGGAAGTACAGTCCACAGAAGTTCTGACAACTAACCAAGCAAAAGCACAAAATAAGGACCAACATATATATTCATGGACTGAAACACAAGCTGCAGACTTTTCAGATCATTTTAATCCACCTGAGTTTAAACATTTATCCTCTATCCCGGAAGGACACCAGAAATTTTTAGAACACTGCTGCTTCTACTACATTACTTACATTAAGTATGCAGCGTTTTATTTCAGTAATTTTGTCAGTGTGGCTACATTTTGCAGGAAGAGAAGCACCATAAAGCGACAAATCCAGAAAAGTAGCTGCACTTCTGCATGTCTGCCTGCTGAAGGTTGAAGCTGATGGGTGTAGCAGGCTCTTCGCTGAAGGATTTTTTTGCGTCCCATTTTTGGCTGATGAGTGAGTTCAAGGCCAATTATGGTTTCCAAAGCGGAAATTGTCTGTGTTTTAAACATTTACTCAATCCCCTTTACCTCTGCTTCAGAGGGTGCTGAACAGATCTCTGCCACAGAAAACATCACACTGTTGAGAGAAGCTCCAGGTACAGCATGTGGGTGTTATTTTCACAATTTGGAAGTACTACAGAAAACTGATATGGATAAAACTTTAACTGACTGATTAAAGAGAAAATGTCTCATAACTAGCTAAATTGATTTTGAAATTGAGAATATTCTCGCTCCATAAAGATTTTCACATTTTGTCATGTTACAACTACAGATTTGAATGTATTTTATTACAATTTTATTACAAAAAGACAAAAATCAAAGTTTTACAGGTATCTTTAAAAGAACTGTATTGAACTGCATTTCACATAGTAGTTTGATTAAAATGCACACCACATTTTTTTGTTTCTCTTCACAAAAGCAGATTGTTCATATACATTATAAAATGACAATTGATTACAAGTTGATGTTTGAGGATATGGAAAATATAACAAAATAATAAAATGTCAACAGTAGTGGTGGGCACCGCCAGCTAAAAAGTTAGCTGCACTAACCATAAAGCACAAAATATGAGTATTAGAAGCTTTAATGTTAAAATGCCAGCAGTTCCAAAATGGTATTTAGTGGAAGATAATTCTAAAGCAATAAATTCAATTATGTGAATCTCTGCATGTATTTGTTTAATTAACACCTTTGCTTGTTTGTGTAAGTTTTGTTTCCTTGTGTGTACCACATCTATCTGTTTGTTGTATACCTGCCACTTTCTCAGTAAAGTTTTTTTTTAAAAGAGAGAGTGAGAAGAGGAAACAGAAATGCTGCGTAGACAGTCTTCACCCACTTCAAAATAATAACATAAATTTAAACACTGAACTACTTGTAGAACTCTTAACACTCGATAACCAAAACCTCAACACAGATGTTGAACTTTCTTCAACTGGAAGTTTATACAAACAGCCATGTATAATAATTTAGGGGAAGCAAAGTGCACTAAATGTTTAAAAAGGTACCAAAAGTTTTGGACCGCTAAACAAAAAAAAATTTGCTATTAGCAGATTAGTGGAAATATGCCCACCACTAGCCAACAGTAATTTATAAATCAGTAAACAAAAATAGATAAATATTTGGTTTCACTAGTGTAAGATAATCTTCTTTAAACTAAGAATCCTTTGCTGTTTCAGCAAGTGCTTCTGGTGATGGATAAATGTCACTGTTTATGGCAGAGAAATAAATTAGCAAAATACACAAACAAATCCTTGATTAACCCTCCTTCAATTTCCAAAACTACACAAAGAAACACTTGTAAAAGTGCACACAGGATCAGTGCGATTCTTCCAAACTGCGCACAAGTAAAAAACTTGTGGGGTCTAAATGGCCATGTGTCTTAGGAGTAGCTAATGTCTCTCAGTTGAAAGATATAAAAATCTGCTCAATGGATTTAATGGAGTTTTGAAATTGATAGAAATATAAAACTCAGTTATTCCACTATTTTCTCAACACTCTCACATCAGCATACACAAATCCTCCCTGAGGGTAGCACTCATTAAGCTTGAAGCTAGACAGGCCCACCTGTAGTAATAACAAGATTCATAACAGGGTCACAAAAATGTTCACACATTTAGCATCAGGTCTAAAGTTTAGCATTCGTTCCAACAGAAGAGCAGCAGAAAAGAAGAGTTTTGTCTGTGTGCTTGTCATGACAGAGCTGGCCAGATGAGTTGTGAACTACAGGGCCAGATGGCAGGTGACGGTACTGGAGGACGAGGACCACAGGGGACAGATGGTGACATGGAAATGTGTTCACAGGTATGCCACGATATTATGAGACAGATTTAACAGAGTTTCATAGTCTCAGATCTTAAATTTAGGCCGACTTTCTCATTGGAGTCCAGCAAATCTAGTAATAACTCAAAATAGACAACAATGGAAAAAACAGAGGCTCAATCAGGTCTGGAAACAAGTTCAGCAAATAATATGTTCACAGCAGATGATTAAAGAATAGTGGTAAATGAATTATCCTGCAAAAGGAAAGATTGTATATTGTTGCACAATATACAACAACTATATTGTCATCGTAATACCTGAGTGTGCAATAATCTTATCGCAAAGTATTGTCTTGAGTTGCATATTTGTTGGATAGTAAATTTAACTGCTGTGAACTTGCATTTTGCATGGTAACATTATGTTTAGTCAGTTGGAGAAAGTCTCAAGGCAGTGGATGCTCCCACCAGACAAAAAATAAAAAAATAAAAACAGTCTTTAACTTCAAAGTAAGAGCAGTAAACAAAGACAAAACCAGGCTATGTTGATAAGGTAATCTCCTTCTTGGTCTTGTCCTTTGTACCAAGTCCAGGTTTTACCTAACTTCATCATCTGTACAACCTGTCTGCCCACCAACATTGTCACCGTTGAACCTGCTCCAAGCCTCCATCGCTCTTCAGTTCAACCTTTCCTCTGTCCTCTCCACTCAAACTGCTCCAAGTTCATTCACCTTTGGCTACAACAAACCCCCACACAGACCAATCTCCCCGATTCCTCTCATTCCTACTGACGGATTTTAGTGCTTCATAGCCTCATCTCTCATCTCCTGCTTTCAAATTCATATGTATCAACTTATGATCCATCTGTTATTACTCCCAGTGTTCTGTCAACATTAAGATCTACACATTAAGGTCTATTTAACCATGATTTAAATCTTCCCTTGTTGTACTGAGAGTTATCTTGCATGGGGGTCAGAAGCTCACCTACAACTATAATCGAAAGACAACTCAGCCTACACTGCATGACAGAAAATAATTGAGAAATAAAAGGACAACATGGCCTTTTAGCAGTTGCCCATAATAACAGGTTAGACTAATGCTGTTTATAACTGGATAGCACTTTGCCAGGAAACAAGATCTTCTTGCTCACCAAGCAAAAGCCCATTGATACCCAGTATTAAAGCATGAAACCTTATGATCACAACTTTCTCTCATATTTAGTGATCTTCACACAAATATTACGAACAAAGTGTGCTGGTTTTTATCACAGTTTATGCTTTACATCCCATCAATGAGAAGCCAGTGCAGTTTTATAAGAAGGATCAAAAGACGAAAGAGGATGAGGTTTTTATCATCATGAAAGGCTCAAGAAGGCGCAATCCACTCAGGAATTATTAAGCTAACTCTAACCAACTGACAGATCAGCACTGCCATCCATGTAAAGGTTAGTGGGTTAATTAAACTGCAAGAAACATATTCAACTGCTACATTGAAGTTCACAGTTCAGAACTTCAATGTAGAATCAGGTGACATGACTTGATATGCACAGAGGCTCTCCACCCAGTCTGTAATTTACCTCAAGCTCAGTCAACAACAAATGGCTAGAAATGTCAGCTTCAATTTGCACAGCAGTTTTTTGTTTTGTAATATGAATATTTGAACAAGCATCATTTTCCATCCTAATCACAACATGAGCTCTATGTTGGTCTATCCCAGGAAATCACCATGAAATACATTGAAGTTTCTACTTGTTACATAACACAATTAAAAAAATAAAAAAAACTTTTCCAAAGCACTGTGGTAAGATAGACTTTTTGAATAAACCAAACTGTTGCATCAATCTGAAAATTCTATTGCCTTTCATCAGAGCATCAGGCAACTCTGCATGCAGCTTATCAGTCATGGCAGCAAAACAGTTGCTTCCGTCTGCCCAGTGTTTTTTGCGACCGCTCACAGAGCAGAAAATGTGTTATTCTGTCTCGCTGACAGTCTTTTCATTCATTACGGTTGTTTTCGTTCTATTTTTACCCGCTAGCCTTTGTCTGTGGCTCGCGCTCATGAGGAGAGGGCGTCCCGCTAACTGCCCCCAATCCCCACCTTGGCCTCCGACACCCGGTGCCAACGTGTTAACCGCCGTCTTGCAGCGGAAACCCAGAAAAACATGACTTCTTGCCATCCCAAACACAACAGGCAATGCTTTAAGAGTCCACATTATCAATCTACATGTGGAAACCTGGCAGTGGGCGGGACTGTTAATGGATGGGCCTCAATTTTTCATCCCTGATTGCATTAAGGAATGATTGATTCGTCTGGGTTTTATTCTTTTTCATTACTCATCTGTAACAGATAATAATTGGCACATTCAAAGTTACAGCTCATGCTCGGCATTGCTGTACTTCCTGAACATGGACACACATCGATTGCATGGGTGTATTTGGTGTACCCGAGGTCAGGGGGTTTCTCTAGATAAACCTCGGTTTCAAAAATACCTCCAGGATGGCTCGGCCCCTCGTTTATTTCTTTGTTGTTATTATTTTATTTATTTCACTAATGGGTGTATATTTCAGATCACTGTTACACTTTTGCCGCCTCTGCTGATAGCCTCCTTGGGTTCCCATGGCAACACACAGGTAAAGTGGGGGAAAGGAGTGCTCAGTTTGCCCGTTTCTAAAACTGTTGACCTATAAAAAATAAAAAAAACACCCACAGACATGGGGAAGCTGCAGGAATTGTGTCCCAGTGTTGGGTGACGGCACAGGGGGACAAATTTCTAATAATGACTGCACGAATGAAAGTTTTTTTCTTTTTTTCTTTTTTTTTTTAATATATAATCTTCTTGAGCATGTGTCTAATTGGTTTCTCTGCTCCTTTCAGCCTAGGCAGCAGATACAAACCTGTCTCGTGAAGTTTGTCCTCCACCAACTCTTCCTTTAGCTAAGGTATTTCTCATCATTCTACTTCCTTCCTGACTGATCATGCTGTCCGTCACCCAGAGACGTCCTCTCTCGGTCCCCCCGCCTCTCTCCCATTTGCCTTCATATCCCATCATCCCTTACTTCTCCCCCTGTGGGCTTCTGCTGCGTCTGATGTATGTGGAGAAGCAGACAGCTGTCTATTCCCTGTAGGCAGCCTTCAGAGACGCTGACCATATGGCAAGAATAGTGATTGGGCTCTGCTGGTCTCTTATTGTTTCCCCTTTTTTTTTATTTCTAGGCTGTTATTTCTCTCGTTTTAGTTCCTGCCTTGCACAGGCTGTCAGGATACAAACTGTTAAGCCTGTTTCTGTGGGAAAGTCTTTGCTCCCCTAACTAATATCTTCTCATGGATTGTTTTGTAAGAGTTACATGTTTTGGATCATTAAAAAAATCTTTTATTAAAGGGAAAGAAGCTACCTAAACCAAATTAGCCCTGTGTGGAACAAGTAATTGCCTCCTTAACCTAATAACTTGTTGTGCCATCCATGGTAGCAACAACTGGCATCAAGTGCTTGCAATAAGTGGTAGTGAGTGCTTTGGGTGATTTTTATTTATTTTTTGGAATTGAGCCACAGTTAATTGATTTTAAGTATGAACAGCATGTTTAAGGTCATACCAAACCATCTCAATAATGTTTAAATACAGACTTTCATGATGTTACTCAAAAACCTTATTTTGTTTGAGTTTTTGAGTTATTTTTTAAGAGGACTTTGCTAGTAGGCTTTGAGTCGTTGTCCTGAAGCAAAACCCAAGTTTGTCCTATTTTGATGGCTGACCATTCATCTTCAGGATATTCTCAATTAGTCCCAGCAAGTGTTCCTAAATATCTACACATATATAGATATTTAGGTCGCTTGTTTTTTTTCAATATATGTACATATTTTTATAAATGGGACAGAAAATAATTAAGATTAAAATGGAAAGAAAGCTACTCTGAATCTGTGATAAAAATAAATAAATAAATAAATAGGTTTAGATTTCGAGGAGAATGAAACTCAGATTTTACTGATCCGTCTATAGGTGCGTTTCCAGTACCTATCTACAAAATAAATTTGTTTAAGGGAAACATGGGATTTGGAAAAAACTCACTTTTGTCGATATAAAGTTGGGATGAGGAGGTTTTACAGTCGTATCAAAATTGATGTACTTCGCAGAACTGACACGGGTCAAAGCCAGATGGCGCTACAGTTGAAATGCAAAAACTTTCAATCAAAGCACCTGTTTTTCAAAATGGGAGTGTTTCAATTAAGCAGATTTATTCTCATAATTTCAATTTGTTTGACGCTCAGAATGAAGGATGGCTAGCATTCTTCTGAACTAAGAGTTTGTAGAAGACATGGCCTTGTCAGGAAATGGTCGAGTCTTTGATATTGCATTTGTGTTCCTGGTTATCTGTCCAATCGGTATGGAGATATGAACCTTTTGTTTGTTGGACATAAATTACAATATTATGGCGATGTTTCCCCTTGACGGTGTCAGAACTAGTTATGCGGTAGCACAGCCATCAGTCTCAGTTCTGCCCTCATTGAGAAAGACCTGACAAGTGGAAACCACCAAAATAAGTCACAGGATGGATGGTTGGGGTCAGTGCCTCATGTGACCATACTGCCCCCGGCCTGAAACTCTCAACCCGTTACCAGAACTTAACAAGCAAACAAATTAAAATGGCGAGATCTCCAAATGGGTCATTTCAATCTCTTAAGGTTTTGGTGGGAACGTACTCAGTCGCCCACTACTATGTACTTAAAAGTGTATCTTCAGGTTTTAAACATTACCCACCAACTTCATGTTATCTTCTTTAGAAACACAACTCTGTCACGTTAAAGGAACTTTGTGCATACCCACTTCTTTTGGACTCTGAAGACCTAACAAGCAGTTAAGCGACAAGGAGCTACTTACTGCTGTCAACAGGAAAGCCAGTGCAATAACGCCAGCAGAGCAGAGATAATTTTTTGTCTTTGTGTTAGATCTCTGCAACTCTTTGTTGTATCACACACACAAGACTCCGACTCGCATACATTCCAACATGCTCATGCTGTGTCTCCTTGCTTTAGAAATGTTTTTGTGAAGTGTAACAAAGTGGTCATGGTCTGAAGCTAAGAGGAAAATAAATGTAAACCAGTGCGGTGTTAGTCTGATGTTGGTGAGAGCAGCTGAGTGTGGAACTCCGTGTTTATGTGTTGAGATGATGGTGAGGAGCTGAATCTCACTGTACCTACCCACATTGATCTGCGAAGCTGTGTGACAACCGGAGGGGATGGAGACGGCACTGCTAGCATCGATGTCATCGCAAATGAGAATCTAATTAAATTCTAATGCTTAGCAGTGAGTGAACCTCAGTGAGAGGAGGATTCACTAAGAACAAAAAAGAGCCACATAGAGCAGAGCGGCCTGCTTTTTCTTTTTTTATCAGATTGAATTTTTTGTCCATTCTTGTTTGTAAAATAGCTCAAGCTCAGTCAGACTGTGTTGGAAGTGTTTGTTATATTTTTGGGATTTCTCAGGATATATTTGAAAGATTCTACTCAACTGGACTGAGAGGTAAACTTTGAGTAGGCCATTCTAGCACATGAATATGCTTTGCTCTAAACCATTCCATTTTATGTTTGGGCTCTTAGTCCTAGAAGGTGAACCACTTTCCGAGTCTCAAGTCTTTTGCAGCCTTCCAGTATTGCCATCCATCTTTTACCAATTCTGATCAACTTTCCAGTCCCAGTTACCTGGTCTTTGCCTTACACTCCATTCCCAATTCCCTTCAGTCCTCCTTCTGGGATTTCTCCAGCTGAAATTCAACTGGGCCAGTCAGCAAACAGAAGGAGGGGTTGAAATCAATGACGTTTTTCTGCGCTGTTTTAGAATAGTCTACTTATAGTTGTAGTTTGGCAACAACAGCAAAGGAAGTCAGCGAAGTCATGCAGTCCATGTTGGCCACACTTCCAGATAGTTGGAGCAAAGGAATGTTTAAGACATTTTATTGCTGACAAAGATGTGTGTTCTTTGCAGTGGGGAATGGTGGTGTACAGCGCACACAATGCTGGCAAGCTTCATAATGTAGCTTCCTTCACATTCACGCTGCAATATTAATTCAGACTTTAGCGCTTGGTAAAATCTGATGCAATTGTTTCAAACTTCAACACTGTCTACATGCTTACAGAAAACAAGTGTTTCTCAATAGCTGAGGGTCCAGACCCTCTATCTAAGCAAAGCGAAGAACCAGGGGCTGGTTTTACCAGGTCTGGTGTTTTGCACGCTGGCTAAAATGTTCAATTTTGATATCACACCAGAGAACCTTTTTTTTCCAGGTTTGCTGTGTAACCTCTACAACTTGGAGAAAAATGCAAATGGAACTTTTTTTGATTTTCCTTTATCAGATGCTTTCTTCTTTTCACTCTTAATTGAGCTCTAGTCCGTTTGGCTAGAACCAGACTATGCAAACACCACCATTTAGGGAGGTGTGAATGTGTAATCAAACTCTGATGCGAACCAAAAAAGTGAACTCATGATCATGGTTTGGTTGAAGTGAAATCAACCACTCGAATGTTAATGCCAAGTGGACTGGAGACCACTCCAAAAACAGGAAAAAAGTTAGAGTGCAGGGCATTATGGGTAAATACAACAAATGTATATGCGAGTTTAGCACTAGAGAAATGGCTTGTGGATTTTTACCAAGAAAAAAAGAGAAATCCTACAATCACTAAAATCTGACGCCACTCCACTTTTCTTTACATTTTGTGAAGGAGGAAGTTCCACTCATGTCTTGTTCAGAGGTTTTTATGCCATTTCCTTAAGTGGCTCTGTCTGCAGCGCCACCACAGGCGAGGAGGGGGACAGGTTCTCCAAAGTGTTTGATTTGTTTGACACTGCAGTCAATTTTGGTCCCCAATTCAACCAGGTCTACTGGAATATCAGGCATGAAAACAGCCTTGCTTTGAGATTTGAGTGCATGCTGAACACATGCATAAATTACAAAGCAATAAAATATAATAAGCAGCTTGATGTAACTTTAACTTGTTTGTCCTCTTTATCAGTTATGATGAGCAGAACGCTACACAAACAATCTAAAACAATTGATAGTAATTGGTATGCAAAACATGCTGCAAATAACAATCTGGGTCTTTCATCAGCATGACACAATATAAAGAGAACTTATTTTTACATTGCTAATGAAGGCCATACACCTTTCCTGATTTTATTCAAATAAAATTTGATGGAATAACTTTAAGTATGGCTTTCTATCCCCTGGTTTTAACAATATGTAGGCAACATTAGAGTCTGAGTCTGAGCCAGTGACAGAGGCTGTCTCCACTCTGACAGCAGCAAAACTCTGGTCAGCCGCCTGCCTGAGCAGAAGGCAGTAACACTGAGTTCCTTCAATGAGGCTATGTATAGTTCCAGAGTTTCCACGCCGATTTGGAGTGATCCCTCCATTATATGATGTCTGAAATAAAATGAGCGTTTAAGCTTTGATGCTGAAAATTGCTTCTCTACATGTAGCCTAAACAAGGCTGAGCTTTTCCTCCCTCCTCTGACTGTATGTTACAGGTCTAGGTAGGTTTGCACTTGTGCTGGATGATTGAACATTGCTCTGAGACTCTGTGAGATTTCTAAATCTTGGGATTCTGTTTAATAACCAAACTCTACTATAAACTTCTCCACAACTTTCTCCCTGACTTGCCTGCTGTTGTCCTTTGTCTTTCTAATACAGTTTGCTCACTAATGTTCATGAATAAAACACTTCAGTTTTCAGATGTTTCTCGTAGAAAAGGTTTTGTTTTCACTACTTTGTTTTGGCGAATCACATCTAAAAAATGTGATTTGCCACACTCTAGTCACCTTTTTGCTAGAGTGTAGCAAAAAATGAATAAATATTACACGGAAACTGAAACATGAACGATTTGTCTGCACTGCATGCTGCTGTTGTTTTTTAATATTCCAAAATTAATGGTGTCCTAAGGAAATCAGTAGCTAAAACTCTAGAGCTTTTTCTTACAACAGACTGGGGCACTTTAAAAAAAAAAAAACTTATAACGAGATCTTTCTGGGGATAACGAGTGTGCGGTGAACTTTTTTTATGTGATGAGACCTTTGTTCAGAGGAAATGTCAGCTTGTAGCTTTCCAAATCCCACCTTAATATTGGAGGGCCAAAACTTCCAATCCAATAAAGCACTCCTTGTCCTCTTAGAATATGTCATTCGAGAATGTCATACAAATACTAAGGTGTCTCAATCAAAGAGGTAACAAACGAAACAAAGTTTTTGCTGTACAACAAATGACCAAACTATAAACAGGTCTATAAACAGGTCAATCTTGCTTTTCCTCCTTTGTAACTACAAAGGAGGAAAAGCAAGATTTCTGAAGAAATCTTCAGAGCATTTAAGCTGCACTAAACTTATGCAAAAATGAATCTTTGTTAAAACTGCCACTATTTTGTGACAGCATAACATGAGATATTTGTTGCATAAAAATGTAACAAATATTGCATTTTTATACATTTGTTTTCTTTTGGTCCACAATTTAACCGAGTCCACCAGACCATCGAATGTGAAAACAACCAGAGTCAGAACAAAAGCCACTGACCGAGGAAGAACATGTAATTCAGGTGAAAATCAAAATGGATTTACTGATTAAACCGTCTATTTAAAAAAAAAAAAAAAGCTACAATTAATTTGAATGGTATTAGAATAAAATGAAGACAAAATAAAATCCCAGTTAGATAAAACGACTGTACTCAATTCATAACTAGAAAATATTTGAACCAAACTCAAAACTCCTTCAGCCTGCAGTGCTCAGACTATTATTTCATAAAGAACAATCTCTCTGATTACTTTAATTCATTTAAAATAGTATTTAACAAAATTACCTTTTTTTATTTCTTGATGAGGGCCTTTTATGAAAAATTTGAATTTCAAGACAGTTCAGTAAAGTCTTTTGGTGACTTTTAAGGAGTCACCAAAGTAAATCAAATGTGAAACCATGTCATTTTCAATCCTTTGGGCAAAACAGCAGCAGCTACTGATTTATGACTTGTGAATAATATACTGTTTCACATTTTAGTTGACAAATTCTGCAAGCCAACCTCCATGGTGTGAAGGTAACAGCCTCATCTTCATATTAAAAGACAAAATGAGTTCAGATGCATTTACTTTGCTCTGCATTCCAGCTTTTCTTTCTGGACAACACAAAATGCCACCTCAGAGTTGAAAGTGCAATCTGTTCACATTTATATCCAGAATAAAAAAAATATATCTTAAGGTTACACCATTTATTAATTATTTCTTTTAAAAATATATATTTTGGTGTATCAGAAAAATAATACATAATAGAAGGCCAGAGAAAAGTATTGCATACCAGTCCAATATCATAACAGATGAGACTATTTAATTTGCTTCAAGCGTTAAAAAAAAATACAAGCTTCTGCTAAAGTGTTTTGGTAATCAATATAGATATGGAACAAAATATATTATTTTAGGTATTAAAATAATTTGCATTCAAAATAAATTAACACAACACCCAAACAAAAAAAACAAAAAAAGTAAAGCAAGGATTTCCCCGTGGGACTTACGACAGGGTCCTTTCCAGCCGTCCTCCTGTTGAGCCGATTATTTCTCCAAGTGTACAGAAGGTCTGGCCCAAAAAGTCCTTGGCATGAGGAAAAAGTATGAAAAAGAAAACTTACTTGTCTATATAAGAAGAAAGATGGTGCCTACATCTGCAAAAGCAAGCACATACCTCAAACCTTTTCACATTTTGTCACATTGCAACCACAAACTCCTTTACTTAATTATTGAGACTTTGGATCATAGATCAACATAAACTAGCACACAAAGTGAAACATGGAAATTTGTGTCTGAAGTCGAAATTTTTGACTTTTCTAAGTTTTTTGAAATTATCCTAAAAAGATTTTCTACCAAATTTTTGACTTTTCAAGCTCAGAAATAATTCTCTTGTTCTTTCTAAAACCTTTCTGAGATTAATCTAAAAATGTCTGAGTTTTTTGGTGGAAATGTACTCGTCTTTTTTTCCCGACATACACAATAATGGATAAATAATGACCATTGTTGACACATTGTTGGCTATTTCTAAGAAAGCAAGGAAGATGAGAATCATCCCGTTAACACCATGGGGATAATCCTAGAGATAAAAAGCTCAGTAGCAATTACGAACAAGTGTAAAATTGATGGGGATTGTTACGGAGATATTAAAGCCATTAAAGTTCAATCTCATCTTTAGTGAAGGGCGATTTTAAATTGAACATTAACTTTACAGTTTAATTTCACCGCATATGCAGGCTTGAATGCATTAACCCAACGATGTCAAGATGTTACAAAGAGCTGCATAACTCAGCTGCCTGTTGGAATTTTTAGCAAATGTCATCAAAGCAGGATAGAAAGAGTCAGCGAGGAAGAGATTTTTATGTTTACAACCTCGCCACACTTCAAAAAATAAAAAAGAATGTGGCAACATCACAAGTAGAGTCGATGTGGCGTAATAAAACACACCGCACAGCATCAAGAGCAGAGCGCTGATGTTTGCGTTGCGTGGGCACGAGGTCCACCGTAGGTGTGAGTCCCAGCAAAATAAACGTGTGTGCGACCTCTGTGAATGACCCGACGCGCACGATGTGCCATAGTACACAAGTCTAGAAACCACAAAAGCCGCTTTGAAGTGCGGTTCTGAAAGTTGCTTTTACCTGAGCCACTGAGAAAATGCAGACAGACAAAATGTGGTGCAACACAACAGGAGAAGCGTTCCGGGTGTCTGCGTTTGTCCACGATTAGACGGGTAAAATGAAAGAATGGGAGAAAATTCAATATAAACCACAGTAAATGACTCACGTCACAAAATCACATGATGACAAATGAAAATGGAAATGAACAAAGTGCAATGAGTCATGACGTCAAAAATCTGTAGGCAAATGTACTCACCTTCTGCTCCACGAAGTGAGTCATTTTAGAAGGAGAAAAGACAAATAAGTAAATAGATGAAGAAAGGGTCAAGGGGCATATCTGGAACATAATAAATTGAAATGAAATTCATATTGAATCCCCATCGAGTCTTATTCACTGCAAACAAACTTTAACAGAACATAATTCTCTGAATAATGAGATCACTCCCCATGTCTTTTGACTTTAGGCTAGTTTCACATGGTGTACTCACGTGTTTGGATATGTTACAGCTTCTAGAGTCCACATTGTACCTGCAAAGCACAAATCAATATGAGGACACTTCGAAGAAAACTGAGGACTCTAAAAAGACTAAAACTTTGTGAATTATGGTTTATTGAAAGTGACATTTTAACATCTAAACCAAGATATTGCTACTTAAGGTTGATGTCTGGTGTTTCTAGCAGGAAATTATACTTTTCTTTTTACTTCTTACAGTCGTAAGTTGAGGATAAATTTCTCACTATGAAAAAAAAATTCTCCACAGCAAATAAAAAAAGAGGTTAAACCATTTGGGAACATGGCTAGTACATGTCCAGTACTAGAGTATTCTTGTTTTCAGATCAGCACTGCTGTCAACCTTAGCTTGTTCACTCTAGAGCATTAATACTATTATTTATTAATTTTATTATTGTACCTTTATCTAGTTTTCAAGGTGAGAATTATTTTTTTAAAAGGTAACAAGTAAATACTTACACATCAAACCTTAGATTCTGCTTCTCTTCAAAGAAGAAATCCAGCACAAATTTCCTGACAAAATCGGGATTCCGGGTGTTGTCGATAACTTCTGTCCTGCCAAACTTGCAAAAGACAGAAGATTTCAATTATTATCAGCACTGATTCAATAGTTGATATTTTACATTATACAGACAGAGGAGAAAATAGTTAAAGAACTGAATAGAAAAATCATTTGTAACAGAATCTGTGGGTACAAAATCTATTTTACAGATATGGGACTGCGCTGCATAATGCCGAGGAGTCTGTGCTAAAGTCTCTGACCCCAGAGAAATCAGGGTAGGTACATCGGAGTGATCATCCCCCACCCCCACCTCCATTGTGTGCCCAGTAAGGCCTGCTCCCATCTTCCCTCCAGAGCCATGGCGTCTTTCCATCAGCCTGACAATCACACCGCTAATCCTCCCGTGGGTTGCGGCCTTGCCTTCACAGGTCTGGCCTGACAGCACCGTGTAATGAGCTATTGATTTTGGCACTGCCTCAACACAGCCTCAATACCTCGACTCGTGTCTTCAGAGGCCGGCGCACATAATCCGTGCTATCAACTGTGTCCCCAGCCTATCCATTACCAAAACCGAACAGGGAGGTGCATCGGACCTCAGAAGTACTCGCCGCATCGATCTCGGCAGGAAAGTCCAATGATGTTTGTTTGCTTTGTTTCTATTTTTGGCCTTGGGGGACCAGTTTGGTTAATAATTTCAGAGACGAGATTGGTTAATCGGCGCCTTGTTGTTGCAAATTAGGGAATTGATTTGTCACCATTGGAAATGTTTTAATTGTCTGAAGGTAAGTATGGCTGTCTGAAAAGCCTGTATTTGTTACCAGTATTGACTGTGTACACTGGATAGATTCAAGAGTTTTTTTACTTGTACACTTGTCATCCTAATGCATGTACTGTATCAGTAAAGTAATGAGACTGCAAACTGAACTGTGCACAGTGCTTTGAAAAAGCCTCTTCAGTTTTTGTTTTTGTCAAATATTTCAGATTATTAAACATCAAGCTGGCTCTATGTGGAAAAGTAATTGTTTAAACCTCATGTCTAGTTGTGCCACCCATAGAAACAGATACTGACGTCAAGAGTTTTGTGTAACTAGCAAGTCTTCAACGTCACCACTGAGGAAATTTGTCCCATTTTTCATCTTAAATAAGTTTTAAATCAGACATGTTGTAGTTTTTTGAGTACAAGTGTGGAAGGTCATACTACAATATCTCAAACGGATTTAAGTCCAGACTTTGTTTGCACCACTCAAAAGCTGTGTCTTGGTACATTTGAGTCATTCAGAATACTTTCCCCAAAGTCTTGGGGATCATCAAGATTTTTTTTCATAAATGTGAGACAGCCATCATGTCCTTTTTGGTCAGCAGTGATTTTAACCTTGGAACTCTCCCACTGAGGCCAATTTAGTCCCATTTCTCTTCCTTATTGTTAAAACTTGAGCACTGACCTTAGCTGAATTTTTGTTGAGCTCTCCTGGAAATGTTTACCATTGTCTTTGAGTTGTAGGTTATGGCTCTCACATTTAGCTTGCAAAGTCATAGAAATGGCCTGTAGCCCTTTTCAAATTAATAACTTTGTTTTTCTACTGTTTTTCTTTGTTGTTGTTTTTTAGATGATGAGTTGTTGTTTGGGATATTTCAGCCATCGGAGATATGATAAAGCATTATAAAGTTTTATCATATCTTCAAGTCAGGTAATAATCACGCCTGAGTTTGCCTTGTGAAATTGAGCCCAGCTTTCTAAAAGTGTAGTTTAATCACATTTAATGCATGATTAAACATGGGAGGGAATTACTTTCCCCCACAGGGTCAGGTTGGTTTGGATAGCTTTTTTCCCTTAATGAATGAAATAATCATTTGAAAATTGCTTCTTCTATATACACAGGTTATTTTTATCCAATGGTAATGTTTGTTTGGTGATTTGAAATATTTAAGATTTTTTCATACAACTATATGTGTATATGTACAGTCCTTACCTTGCTTGGGGAAGCTTGGTTTACAACAAAACCAGCAAATGTTTTGGGACATGTTCAATATGAAAAAATTTAGATTTTTTTTTCAAATATGCACTCAATGTTTAGTATTCTTTTTTTATTCACTCACTGAATACCGCAATGCTAAACATTATTAGTGGCACATTTGGCAAATTGTCAAAGATTTAACGGCAAAAAATTCAAATGTTAGCATTGTTACTAAAAATTTTATAAAGTCTCTTTTTTAAAGAGATTATGAATGGAGCAATTGTTGGCATTATTGGTAATACTTTTTCTTACCCTTTTTTGCCAACATCACAGAACTTAATCTTCTATACCATTTAACATGGTTGGTTGAGAATTTTATTCATTAGGAGAAAAAAAGCTCCTCTAACCAGTCTGACCTTGTATGAAAAATTAATCGTCCCTTAACCTAATAACTGGTGATATGAACAAAATTGATTTATTGCTTATCCCAAAACTGAACACCAAATATAAATCTGTTCTACAGTTTTCTAAACCTTAATATTTCAGGTACTTCATTTTTTTTTTTTTTTTATTATAACTTTGAATAAAAGTAAGCTTAAAAATATCTTTGTGCCAAATTTGATAACATATGTCACAAAAAATAAAGCTTTAAAGTTTTTCTGTAATATTTTATGAAAAGATTTATTCCAAATAAAATATAATTCAAGGATTTTCTTGTTGAGGGTGTCGTATTGATGTGTGCAGAAGAGACATCTATGAGAAGATTCTATGAAATGATTATATGGTCTCTATTAAAATTCAACTGAGGCTCTCACGGAAGCCTGTCACATTTACTAAATGGAAAAGTTTGAGCTTAAGCTAAAGGAACTGTTACATAAACATAAAAGATAAAAGCTTAAAACCAAAGTATGTGTTGACAGCAGTAAGACCTGCATGGCGTTCAGTGGTAGAGTGCGTTCAGAGTCGTCCTTGTAGAGAGCTTTCAAGAGTTAGTGGGTGTGATTTGACAGAAACATACTTGTTGATGAATGGCCCTGGAGCACGGGCAAGTCAGTTCATCTTTTCCCAAAACATTTGCTTACACACATTGCTAAACAGCATTTGCTGATAGAGCTGATTGCCCCCACCTACATTACAAGAGAAAAGTAATTATGACTCACATAAATATCCCTTATTTATGTGAGTACATAATGTACTTTATAACTACCACTGGGTGAGTGGAAATTTGTTGTAATTAACTATTAGCTGTTGGTAACTATGCAGCTGACATCCAGTCTAACCAGAAATATACCTGGTGAAATTTCTCAAAACAAAGTAAAAAAATAAAATGGCTAATGTTAGTTCAGACACCATTTTGTTTCAGCAGGAAGTCTTATGGCAGTGCCGTCCACACGTTTTGTTATGCGTGTCAAAACTGTCAATTCAAAAGTATTCTCAGGTCATAATATTTCTAAGATTTTTTTATTTACAACAATAAACTAAACATACAGTAATTCTGATTATTTAAGAAATCAGTTTTTGCTTGTTTTATTTTGTAGAAAATGGAAGTTTAAATCATTGGAGATTCACAACTTAAAGAGGTTTTCTAAAGAAAGACGTCCAGTTTGCAACCAGGAAGCAACAAACGACAGCAAAAAGTGAAAATTGTCTGCCACATAATGTAAAACAAACAGAATGCGACAGTATCAACAAAAGTTGAATCTTTTTCTACATCTACATATACGAGCTCAAAATATCATGTCCAAATTAGTTTGAGACCAACAAGCAATTGTCACTTCACTGTACAACTTCTATAGCGGTCCTAGAATTGAACCCTACGGGAACAAAGCACACGTGTTTTGACAACATGCTAAAATCACAGCGCCTTCTAGTGCCTTGGAATGACAACTACAGCAGATTCAAGGTGCCTTGGCTTTCTCATCTAAACTCTAAATGTGGAGCTTTTCCCCAATAAGCTTCCAAAAACACAGACAGCGTTCTGCTTTAAACAATGCCTTAGAGATTAGTTCTATGAGGTACCAGATTTTTCTAAGAATTTCAAACCAATTTCAGATTTTTTTTTTTTTTTCTTTTTACCATCTTCTTATAACCATTTGATTGTGGGAAGTCACGGTCAACTGTCCTTTGTAAATAAAATCCTGATCACAAGTCTTAACGCTGAGGAAAAAGTTATGGGTTGAGAGACGTTGCTATGGAGCCAGCCAAGAACAAAAACACAGCAGCTGAAATGAAAGCATTCTGTTATGCAAGGACAGAACATCAGCAAGTAAAAGCAGCAGTGTGTGGGGTGGCATAGAGGTAAAGCAGGTCCCCCACACACAAGTAATTAGTCCTCAACACAGCTGTTTGTGGTTTGACTCCAAACCTTAAGATCCTCACTGCATCCCTCTGCCGAGAACTGAGACTTCTGAGAACACTTTTATTTTCCAGTGATTCTAATTCTCTTTTGCAAATTGTTGTGAATAAGAGCCATTAAATATATATATATATATATTTAAAGCAGTATTGTGGTGGGTTCCTGCAGATCAACTTTGTTTCCCAATACTTTTCCCAGAATAAATCTTTAAATCTCTAAAATAGCATTATTTTTTAAGGTAATGCTATAGCCATTAGAAAAAAAACAAAAAAACATTTGAAAGGTGAAGCCATCAGCTTTCCTTGTAAAGTATTAACTTATCAGCAGATTTTGTTTCCATTGGCCATCTAATTGGGCAGTTTGACATTTCAAAACTAAATCCGCTCAATAGAAACACAGCAATTTCAATTTCAATTTATCTATAAAAGGTTTTTAGGATGAGGCTGTTTTTTTTTTTTTTTTCATCCGTATCAAAATTTGTTTGTTTCACAAAACTGCATTGGAAACATTCCTATGGCATCACGAGTCACGTCAACAACAGGATGTTACTACTGGTGCAAAACTACGGAGAAAAAGACGTCAGGAAGCAGATGCAGTCTGATGGTGAGGCATGTTTTTTAATGACATATCGCGTGAATCAACTTATTCACGTATGATTTTAAGTGCATTTCTAATTTAATGGAAACACTGCAATTGCAAAATTGTGGTTTTTTTGACATTAGCGGAATACTGCCAAAGATTCGTGCACATTTGTAATGTAAATGCAGCCACTGTTTGAAGATGCAGTGGTCAATGGTGCTTTTTTAAAGATGCTGTTAAGTTCAACATCTTACTTACAGGGTCAAAGCAAACATCTTGCTTCAGGTTTGACTCAGGTTGACTAACATCATCCCCTACTCTAAGAATTTCTCCAATCCTTTGCACAAAACTTGACAAGGAAAAATTTGAGAAATGAGAGTGAGTGGGGGGGTGTGGGGCGAGGGGCTGTAAGCACATAAAGAACTGCTGACTACCAGAGAGGAAACTGGAAAGAAACAGCATCATAAAGCACCTGCCACAGAGCGCTGTGAGGGAGAGGGCTTTGCTCCAGCAGAACCCCCTGCAGCAAACAAACGGTGTGGTTGGAGACCAGAACGGTCCCGAGCTGAAACATGTCGAGTTCTTGGCTGTATCCACAAAAACGCCCAGAGCGATAAAACCCTAGGTGAAAGCAGTGGCAGGTTGTGTATGGAAATATGGCATTAGTTTAGAATCGAAAGACAGTACTATGTGTCAATTGTAGATCACCAATAAAACCCAGACTCCAAATAATTATGCAGAGATCAAATTATGTGATGACTGGGGAAAACAAGCCAATTCTATTCACAGAGCACCAAACGCCGCTGCTTTATGTGTCATGAGTTCTGATGTACCAGCAGCTGCAACAATAAAAAATGGCGAGGCACACTGGAACATTACACTGTAAACAAACTGCAGTGTTGCTGAAGGAAAGGTGAAGAAATAATGGTGACAAATATAAGACCCAAGTTTGTGAGTTGACAACCAATACAATATTCTTTTTTTTTTTTTTTTTCTTTTTTCACCCATGAATTGTCTACTTCAGGTTTGACTCCCTTTATTGTACATCAATGATTGATGGTTATTGTTGTCAATGTCAGATGTCAGATTAATTGTTATACTGACAACCAATGCCAAACTGTGTACAGACTAGTAGAAAAAGATACTGTCCAAGTGATAAATAGCTAGTTGAAATTAAGTTGTATAAATACATATGTTTGCCATTATCTTGTGTCAAAAAATTTTAAAAGTTACAAAAATTCATAATAGGGTGTGAGACCAAGGGCCCGGTGGGGGACAGAACCGCTCATGTCTAGCTCAATGCATCAACCATAAATCTGACTTAATTGGCTGATACTGATGTATAAAAAACTCTATTCTAATTAAGCAAACAAGGCTTAGTCTGGTGGGTGGACAAGTAAAGCTTGGTGGCCCGCCAGGCTCATGATACACTGGGGTAAGCTCTGTATTCATTTAGTAATGAATTAATATCAAAAACAAAAAATCACCAAAGTGGATTAGGTAGTTCATTTGTCCTTTACGTCACCACAACACAAGAAATATTCAATGCAAATAAACATGAGTAGTACAAACAAACTTCAGAAGGCTGTTTATGAGTGTAGAAGTTTCACATTGCTTTGAAAACCCTTTAATGAGAGATATTTGCTTTTGTCTTCTGTCCCATCTGTCGTATTGATGACCAGACAGTATAAGTATAAGATAATTAATTCTGCATCAAATGTTCATGGTTCTTTAAAGGTATTTTCCTAAAAATATTACCCTTCACAGATCAGAGTTAAGTTGTTCAAAAGGTATAACTTTGAGTATTTGCTTTGATATTGAAAATTTAGCTTTAGGGAATTACCTGAAGCTAAAATCTTTTACATAAATTTTTGATGTTTCCTAATCCAGTACACTGCTTTAGAGTTATGTTTTCAATGGACCAATTTCATCCAGTTACCTGTTGAGGCAATGATACTTTGTGCAACACTTTCTGATTGTTCATGGTCACTCGTCTTCACTCTGGTTTCATCTTTACGGAAGATATGCAAATTTCCAGAATATTAAAAGAGTACATTCAAGTTGGAGATCTGATTAGATTTTGTAATTTTTGCAATAATGCAGAAAATTAGGCATACTTGTGATAAAGCATACAAGAAAGGTGCAAGGTTGTTTCCAGTATGACTTACACATATTTAAATTCATAAAACAAAAAATTTTGCTCTCAGAAAAATCAACTTCTTTATTTATCCATCTACTTATTTATTTGAACAGAGTTCCATGCTCCATTGGATGCAGCCTTTGTCTCCACAAGCTTGGGCCTCTAATTGTACAGCATTTGCCAAAGTAGAGTATCATAGTGTGTACAGCTGGTGACAAGTTGTTTACTCCACTAATTGTGGCACAGTTTGTACCGGGTTTCTGATTAGGACCTTCGAAGTGGAATAGAAAGTCATGGGGTTTCTTGTGGGGAGTGGATCAGCAGTAAAAAAACAAAAAACAACAACCAAGAAAACCCTCAATGCCTTCAATAACACAATGTGGTCAACTTTGGATTTCAGATGGCTAAGAAAAATCAAAACTTAGCCTAAACATAAAAATGCGTGACACATAAGAGCATGAAGAAACTCACAGAAGCCGAAATAAATCAATCGAACATGATCCTGATTAAAAAAAAAAGTCTGGCTTCAAATGGCTATGAGTTTATTTGTGAGGGCAATACAATTATCATCTTTCTTCTTCCCTTCAGTCATGACAGCAGTTAATTTGGTGTAGCACAATAAAATCAGCAGGTCCTTTTTATTTGGGATTTGTCAACCTTTTACCTCACCAGAATGGGCCAGGTATTACAGGAATTTGTTGCTTGTTTTGCCCAAAGTTGGAAAGCTGTCAGTTTAAGATGCAACTTCTGGACTAGTAACCCATCTCCCTTACATCATTTATACACAGAAAGCATTCTCTGATATTAGACATTAATGTTAGGTTTCTCAACTTACCTCCCTCCACTCTTTGGTTCCCACACCTTGCACATATAGCACAACCACTGGAAGAGAAGCAGAAAGAAGAGAGAGGTGAAAATGGGGATTAAAATAAAAACAGTTCCAGCTGTAGCAAAAAAGCCCATTTGGTTTCTGTATGTTGGCACCTGCAGCACCTGGCAGATATCAAAACATTGGCTCTCAATTCCAATTTCATTACGTTCGTTGTTGCTGGAGGTGAGTAAACAATTCTTTATTAAAAGCCAAACCAGCACCCTTTAAGGAAATTAGTTTTCTTACCTCCTACCTCCTCCTATTTGTGGTAAATATGAGAACATACTGGATCCTAAATTATTAAACTTCTGGCAAACCAGCAGAACAGAGCAGAATTAATAAGACTTCTTCACAGATATGCTGCTACCTAATAATTTGAATAACTTCAAAAATAAGAGGGAACCATTTGGACAAAATGAAAACATGATCAGGATGTAAACTAAATGAAAAAGGAAGAGCATTAGTACCTTCTCTTTCTTTCTTTTTTTTTGTTTGTTTTTGCTTTGCTTTGTCTTAAATAACAATGTTAAGCGCTAATGAATCTTTTATGTCTGAAAGTCGGTTTATTTCCCCTTCACCACATCTCTATGGAAATTGCATTTGTGGATTGAGAAGCATGGGTTAGTACTGAGGTTATTATCATGAAAAAAATCTGTCAATATTAAAAACTCATTCTGCTTTTGACTCTTGTTTGAGCTTCTGGTACAGCTGAATCAAATGCTATCGACTTTTACCAAGTCCTGCTAAGGCTCTTATGTGATTTAAGTTGAAATCCCTGATTGACAATAAAATAAAACAACTTTCAAAGGTTCTAAGATTTATAACAAAGAAGCAGTGGTGGGCTCACTTTCACTAACAGTGGTAACAATGGAGCTATTTTTTTTTTTTTGATTAGCGCATTTGCTAACTTGTGAAACGGTTAGCATACGTAGCACTCCCTAAATTCATTTTTTTTCAGATACATTCTAAAGTGCTAATTTACTTTTCAGTTTTGTAGACTTTCAGTAGAAAATTCAAAATCACACTTTTTTTCCCTCAAGAACTTTATTTCAGACAAGAAACAGAGGGAAAAAAAAATCTAACACAGACAGTAGAGAACCAGATATGAACATTTACGGGCATTATAAGACACGTGAATTATCATTTCAGAACCTCATTGGTGCTTGAGGTTTGTACTGTTTCAGGGGCAGATTTAATTTGGGTTGAAATTAGCGCTTTAGCATTAACTTCCACTAAATACCATGTCATTGTAGCACTTTAGGATTAGTGCAACTAACTTTTCAATTTGCAGTACCCACCACTGCCAGGAAGCACTATTCTAGCAAAATATAATGAAAAGAAATTTGCTTACATTTTTTTTTTTGGTAAAGTTTATGCATGATGTAAAACATCTAAGTGAAGAGCTTAAACAAACAAAACAAAAAAAAAACATTCATTAAAAGCTTTAATGTGATGTGCATTCATCCTGGCCAAGTAATGTCATTTGTGTCTAGACACCATCAGCCACTTTGTGCCTGTTTGAAGTTTGGACATTAGCTCTAATGAACTTTTGATCGTCTAAATTAGAAAGTGATTAAAACCAAATTTTACTGTCCTAATGAGCAATTAAGAGAGGTGCAATAAGAAAGATAAGGGGGGCAGGCAGTGGATCTTTTTGGCCGGTGCTTTCACAAGAAAACAATCTTTTCTTTGTCACATTGGTGACAAAGTAACCATGCGGGAAGCTGCAGATTAAATTGGTTTTGTAAATCTGATTAGTACAGGCTAATCAGTTCGTGACTTGCATGTTCACATTTTAATTGAACAAAGGGGAAGATAAGTAAAAACAAATGGAAGGTGTAGGCTGTCAATTTCCTACCCTCTAAAATAAAACCACAAAATGTAAGAGCATGGTGCATCAAGAGTTTGGGGCGGTAGAGGCTGAAGGAAAACTCCGATTCATTTGAGTTAAGGTCTAGAGGACCTGACTGATTGCACACTTTATGGGAAGTGACAGAAAAAGGAAGGAGCAGAGCTGCTCAGCTACATGGCAGCTAAGCGACAAGTCAATTCCCTGTCCCTCTAAACCCAGGAACACTGTATGCAGCATGAGTATACAAAAAGTAAATATGACTCATTCTGAATGGACCATAAATCATAAAAAGTTCTAATGTAGTTCCCCAACTTGATAGCATTCTGCATTCTGTAATAAAAAGCTTTACATATTTGTGTCAAATACATTTTGTTTTTATCCCTGACAAAATAATGTGGCTTAGCTGCAATAATTAGAACAACCAAGCTTGTTTCACCAATTGAACAAAAAAGAAGAAAACATGAAGACATTTGGACAACCTGGGCCTGGACAGGCAGTCTGGCCCCCTTAGCTGAGAAACCTGTAGTTAGATGCTTTCTGTAGCCATATGCCTCTCTGAGTCAACAGTATCTTCAAGTCCAAATGTCAACTATGAGAAGATAAAAAATTTGAAGACACATCATAGCATGTCAAAACCCCAAATTGTCATGAGGATACCGGAGTCACCTTCATACATTAACGTGTATGAAGGTGTTTTTCTTGGGTGGCAGTTAACCAATGAGGTTCTTAACCAGTCCTTAGTGGAACTATTGTTATGTATTAACATTTTTATTATGTTACAGGGTCAATTCATTTCTTCCTCAGAATGCAAAGGTTTTCTCTTTGTCCACCTTCAATAAAAATAGAATAAGAGTTGCCAATAATTTTACAGGGATGTATTTGTTTGTAGGATGCGGATACATTTGAATTTTATTTATATTCTAATCAAGGCAGAGAGGTAGGGAGCAGTAGTGCAATAAAACCCAGGGCCTCAAGGTAAGACAGCAGGGCCTCCCATCAGATTTTCCTGTAGATTAACTCTACAGCTTCCATGCATAATAAATTTAGCTAAAGCTCAAATGCCATTTCACAGAAAGATAATTACTAAACAGATACACTGGAAACCAACTCATGCATCAATGCAGGTGCAGCTTTTTAAAATGAAATATATTTCTGAACAAGATTCTAAAATACAAATAAAAGAAGTCTAGCCAGGAATCATTGGATGAGAGGTGGGATACACCCTTTACAGGATGCCAGCCTGTTACAGGAAGAACAGCTATGCTAGTACACGCACATGCACACGCACACACACACGCGCACACACACACCCACACACACACACACACACACACACACACACACACACACACACACACACTGAAGGGCAATTTAGAAGAACCATATAACCTACTATGCATTTTGGACTGTAGGTAGAGCAGCAATATGAGGTATGTGAGTGAATCCATGCAAACTGCACTCAGAAAAACTCCAGGTCAGAATCTGAAAACTCAGAACCTTCTTGCTCCAAGGCAACAGTGGCAGCAACTGTGTCATCACACAGCCCCAGGCAGAACGTCTTAATGTCATTCCAGTGTTGATGGCCAAGCTTGACAGCAGCAGTCTGCCATCTTTATTAGGCAGACTGTGTTGGACCTTTTGTCTCCAGAACTGCCTCAGTTCTTTGTACCTCAGTTCAGTGACTTTGAATCTCTGAGTGTCTTGTTCCATCAAGTTCCAATACAAAGTACTGTAATGGATTGAGCAGACATCAGTAGACCGCTACAGTGTGATCATAAAAGATTTGACACCGACAACATTAATGGAGTGAGTGGAACTTAAATGTTCCTCACTTGATCCAAAGTGAGTCCAGAAAATATCCTTGGCACCATTACAACACCAGTAGCAGGATGGATCTCTGCTTTCATGCTTTTTAGACATGAATAAGTGGTTCAGGTGATCAGTCATTAAAAAAGAAAAAACATGCCATCATCCACCCGCCACTTCCTGTCATCTTCATCTTGATGCAAAAAAGTGTTTCCATTGCACCTTTTTGAAATAAATACATTTTAATACAGCTAAGGAAACCACCTCATCCTACCGCCAAAACTTTTTTATCAACAGTTAATTTTTTTTCTAAATTGTTTAGTGTTTCTATTAAGTAAATTTATTTTCCAAATGTCAAATTGCATAATTATATGGTCTATGAAAAGAGGGATATTAAAACAGCTTGGCAAAAGTCTGAATACTCCAGAACTCGCCATAAGTCAGACAAAAGAAAAACAAAAGTTAGGCCTGGATAGACGGCTGGTAACAAACGGAAGCCTTTTGGAAATCCAAGTTAAGATGTGAAGCGGAGGCAGATTTCTTCTGAAGTAAGAGTGCAATTCTAAGGACGCTGGCTGTCAGGAACCTTTCTAAAACACAGCCCTCACATAGCAATTAGGTAAGTGAGGGTGGTCACATCCCACCTAATCTAGTGATTAGCTGTCAGGGGAGAGATAAGGCAAAGTAGGCCAGAAACCTAATTCTTGAACCTTGGAGAAAAGGCCATGGCAACTCTGCCGTATCGAATCGAAGAAAATTTACTGCAGCAGACTGTTTTTTTCCCCCACTGGAATTCCCACAATTGAAATGTTATAGTAATACAATATAGCTGACATTTTTAAGAAAGTAGTAACTCAACAACTTATTTAATTGCCTGAATGTTCAATAGTGAAATGTCAACCACATTTCTATTTTTTGCAATAAATGAGTCGTCGTTCACTTTTTTTTGTTTGATTTCCAATGTAATTTAAATTTATAAGGCTAACTCTTTACATTTTTACAAAGATAGAAAATGAAATTAAGAAGTAAATAATTTAAGTATAACAGGAAACTGGTTGAACAAAAACTGTGACTATGACTCTCATAAATATCAGAACTTACTTTTTACTGCATAAAAGTAGAAAAGAGAAAAAAATCTTAAGCCATAATACACCACTTTGTTTTCAGTCAGCTTTGTTCTAGATGGAAGAAACAAAACTGAAGACTGAAATGGTCCAGAAAAAAATCATCTGCTGTGGATTTTTGTTGTGGTACTTGAAAAATCCATTCCTCTGTCAAAACATTCATGCATGTGAGGTCAGGTTGTGGAGACAAGTCGAGGCGGGAAACCCAGACATCTTTCTCCCTAGCAACACTCTCCTAGCAACTACTCCTGAGGGGATTCCAAGGCACTTCTCGTATCAGCACAAGATTTAAAATATACAAAAACATACAAAAAGTCAGTGTAGTATATCTTACGGCAGGGAAGCTCAAGTCCAGTCCTCGAGAGCTGCCATCCTGCAGCTTTCAGATGCTTCCCTGCTCCAACACACCTGAATCAAATGAATGGCTCATTAGCAGGTCTGTTCAGAGCTGATCCTGGTCTGTTGGAGTGAGGATGCATCTAAAAGTTACAGGATGGAGGATTGGACTTGATCACCCCTGTTATAGTGTATTATTATTATTGTTATTATTGTTTTATATTTTGAACACTGTTTGATCTTTCGTGTGATCTATGTTTTGACACCTGAAGTTATCCACTGTAAGATAATAAAGGTTATTTCTATTCTAATCTAATATTTAGCTAGAATTTAACTTGTAGTGCAATGAAATTAGAATTTTTAGTTCCATTTGTCCAGATTCAAATGTTTCATTTCATTTTGGCACACTTAAAACATTCCCAGTCAACCCAGTGTATTTGCATGAATACAAGAATAAAACAAACTGTTGAACAAGAAAAATGTGGATTGAACTAAAGACCAAATAATCAGGACAATCAGTGCGATGTAACCAAGTGTCTTCAATCAGATTTTCCAAAGCTAAACACCATATATCTAATGATACTTCATTTTTTCCCTTAAATTCCTCTGAAAAAGATTTGACATCAATTACACCAATGTCAGTGTTTATGTTTTTCTTTCACTCTTCTACAAAGTAAAACATCTGACATTTGGAAATGTTGTGTAGCTGAACCTTCCAGTCCCAGGACTGTGTTGATATTTACAACTCTGGGCTTAGATTTCTCATCACACAACTAGCTGAGCCTTCAGCTTTTTTGTGCTAAACATTTAAGTGGATTTTCACAAGGTGTTGACTGTTTTTCAAGTTTGGCATTTAGCCATTATCTTTTTGAGTTTGTAGAGAAGTAAAGGATGTTCAGTGGTTTTATGCGATTTATCTGTTTAGACTTCTACCTTCAGGTCAGCGCTACAGAGCGCTATTTACAAAAATTAGCAGCCAGTGAAGTGGTTTCTACCCACAGGCTTGTCTGATAGCCTGAGTGGTCAGCTAGTTTCCTGTAGATCAAAATAACCTGCCTTTCTTTATTCTTTACATAAAAATTTACTGTACACACACACATACATGTACATACTGCTCCTTTTGCCCTTTTTAATTATTATTCTGATTCTAAGATGAAGGCATTCTTCATATGAAGAACTTTTACAGCTACAAAATAGGACATAAAAAATAACCTCTATTGTCCCTTAGTGGGGAAATTCAAGTGTTATTAAAATGGCATACTCAGACTCAAAGAAATATGCAACTGAGCATATTTCAAGATAACTTTCTTTTTAGAATGACTGAAAATGTACAAAATGTGCATGTTATATCTGTCTATGTCTTGCATGAGTTTGTACATATATGTATTGAAAAGTTTGTTTGTTTGTTTACTATGAACAATATTTGTGTTTTTTGTGATAACAGTTCACCTGGGGAAAATAAGTGAGTTCTGAATAATGAAGAGAAAAAGTAAACTAAGGGATCTAGAGATAATGACATATAATCATGTTCAGAGAGCAGACTAAAAATATGTTATGTTATTTTTTATTTTTTTGTATTTTTGTACTTAAAACACACACAATATAGAGTGCTATTATTGGACTGGCATTCAAAGTGTTAATGTCAGTTAATTAATTATATAGATTTTAGCGTGTAAAAAAATTAAACACAATTAAACAATTTTTTTAACATACAAATAACACTTTGCACCAATCTCATGGTTAAATACAACAACTTAAAACAGTTAATATTTTTGTTGTTGAGTTTATGTGTCTATTTATTCAATAATTTAGCAGCAAAAATGCTTTTGAACCAGAAATGTTGTCTATTTTGTCAATATGTGACAAATACATAAACATGATTAAAACATGATTAATTGCGAATAATTAATTACCTTGATTCAATAATTTTTACTCGAGTTTCACCACTAGTTATTATACACAAACATATTTTAAATCAAAATGCATTGTGCACCTACATACATAAAAAATGATGATGGAAAACAGGAAAAAGTGAGTGAGGTCATCATGATTCATGCATGAATTGATTGCTAATTTATAAAATGTCCTCATGCAGTCTTTAATAATTTATTTTTTGGATTACTTTTTTTCAGGCTACATTTACAACATGCATATAGATGATTATCCTGATTACAATGTAGGGGGATTCTAAAGCTTGAGGTCTATCTGCTATTACTGTCATAACTGCAGGACTGGTAATCTGTTTTTTTAAGTTGTCATGGTTATTAAGTAGAGTGGGTGATGGATAGAGGTCTGTGAATCTGTGATTCAACTGGTGATGCTCACACGTTCCTCAGATCTCGTTAGGAGACCTCAAAGGTAATTAGAGACCAGTGACCTTTATCTGAAGGGTATGTCTGCTTTTAATTCACCTCTGACATCACAGATTTATTCACTCATATTTGACCAGCTAGAAATAAAATCTGTTAACCAACAGATAAAGAAGAAGAAAAATTAAACAGTCCAGATTTTAATATTTTTGTCTCCCACCATCCTTTAAATTCACACTCCATAGTGCAACTTAAAAGTTGTTACATTTAGCTTTAATTTCAACCTTAATCTTAGTCATCTGGTATAAATTCACCATTCAGGCGTAACGCCTTAAGCATTGACAGGTGATGTGAACAATGATAATGGAAACTACTAGCAGATGAAATATTTTAGGTTGTGAGTTAACATTTTGTTCTCCAAATTGATGTGTTAAAAGCAGAAAAAAAGGTCTACTTGATGAGCTACTGGCTAGTGTTTGCAAATCAGCCAATCCAGGAGTGCCAAGAAAAATGACATTTATTTTCCTTGGTCCTGAAAATGAATTACATCCAGATTGGATGTAACTGTGAAGAGCAACAATAAGCAATACTGTAGCTGTTGGCTTTTGCAGTAGTTCTAAGTTGGTTCCACTGTGCACATTAATGCTTATGAAGGTATAGTCAGGGTTTAAATCATTAAAATAGGAAGCTATAGTTGCTTTTAGAGGAGGTCTCTAGAACTTGCTGAAGATATTCACCATAATACTTAGCAAAACCTCAAATAATAAATAACCTAATGATATTAAATCCACTACATTGGAACTTATTCACACATGATTACTTTTACATCCACAAGTAAGAGGATTTGTTTGTTTGTTTTTTGTTTTTTTGTTTTTTTTTACTCAGCTATGCCAACCTTGAACTTTTCTATGGAGAAACTGATATTCGATTAGCAAAACCGATGTTCAGTACAAAATTGTGTATTGGACTCAGGGGACTATTATTTATGCTGCCAACGTAAATCTGGTGAAGTCATCACGGACAATAAGAAAAAATTACCTTTATTTTTATAATAATCACATATTTTAATGACATTAAGTAAAAGTATTACAGGACTGTACAATACTAGCCCTAACTTAACCCAAGCCTGTCCAAAGCTAACAATAATGTGCCGGTCTACCATTAATCAAACCAGAAGCTAGCTTCAGAATGGATATAGACCCCTGCAACAAGGAAGTAGCCACTGTTGGGTACGTAACAGTCTTTAAAAAAAAAACCCCAAAAAAACAAAAAAAGAAACATGTTTTTGCTGTCAGGCGAATCTCAGAAAAAAATCTTAAAGCTCATTCCACATTTGTTGCACTTCTGAAAAACATAAACTCCTACATGCTTGTGACTCACAATCCTTTACTGACCAAGTACGAAATAACACATTGTATATAAGAAATATAAGTGACTAACAATCACAGAGACTACACTGAAATTACAGTATGAGTAAGAGACTCTCATACTGTATTTTATTTAATCATTGATTTTACTTTTAACAGATGCTGAACTGGTGGGTGTTGGATGGCCATCTCTCATATGGATTTTAATGGAGTGAAACACTTGTGTGTGTGTGGATGGAAACTTCCAGTATTCCCCCAGAAAATGATATTACATAAGATAAGTGGGATGTTTCATATGGAGGCCTGAAAGCGGTGTAGATGGTGGTGTACAGAAATAAAAGAGAGCGAGCAGAACATTATGTGTTGCTGTAGGGGGGCTACACAATGAGAACAGCTAAAAAACATTAAGCATTATTAAAGCTTTCCTAGTTGTAATGATTCAGAGGAACGTGAGCAATTTTTCTGAGAATTTCTAAACAAAAAAACGCGTCACGTTGGAATGGGATTGGGAGACGGAAGCTGCTGTTGTAGAAGAAAAACTGTAAAACCGAAGAAAGAAAAACATATTATTTTCCCATTGTGCAAAAGAATGCATCACATCATCTATATTTTGGCTAATTAACAAAGCCATTTCTTTGAACCCGTAATCTCATCTACTTGCTTTTGGTATTCTTAGCCACCAATTTTTACCTGCTCAGAGAATTGCACACAAGCCGGTTGCATCTCTTTCCAAGGACAGTGGCGTGAGGTCACGCATGCCTGGAATATGCGAACATCCAGTCAGAACAGCACTGAATCAGACTGAAACAATAGTCAATGTGTGCATTCAGATGCCTAACAGAGCATTGTGTGTAGAAGCAGATTTGTAATAAAACCAGGCATCCATCAATATTAAGAGACATGTCTTCTGAAACACTGATAGATGTTGTAAATTGGCAAACATTATGCCTGAATGCTTTTCCGCAGTGACATATACGACCCTAGTTACAGTGACAAATCTACTGCGTGTTGATTGATAGGATTATTTTACTTCTTTCCAAATCTATTCGCTGTGAAGGTTTTCAAAGCAAATGAAAAAAATATAAATTTCTTATATTGCAGTCTGTCCCAAGAAAATGTCAGTCATTATACCATCAATGAGAACAGTTTTCAGTCTGTGAAAAATTTGTTTAAGACTTACTTGATTCCTTCTTGGCTGTGAGCCTAGGAGGACTGGAGCTGTGTTTCCATTACAAATGTGTGAGAGTCTTTGTCTTTGTCAGTATTCTGGTAATGTCAGAAAATCAATTGTGCAATTGTAGTGTTTCCATTAAATAAGAAATTAAATTAAAATCGCATGTGAATAAGCCTGTTCACGTGATAAGTCATTAAAAATAAGGGCAGCGATAGATGTAAACATTTACATGAGATTTAATTCAGCGATAGTGCTAGCGCTCATCGTATATCAGCGTTAAAGGAGACGTAGGCGTCTTATTCCGGCGTTAGAGCGACAAACCCCTTAGAAATGGGAGCAGCTACATGTGCAGGGTTTTGGGGAAGTTGTAGTCTGTGATTTTACAGAAGAGCTATGGATTGGAAAAACAAGTTGGAATAACACACAACTTTTTATGAACTGTGTGATGCTGTGAGAGCTCTGGTGAAGCCAGCTGCACACTGTCCAAAAAAAAAACAAACAAAAGAAAACAATTCTACCACTTCTTGTCATCTTCTTCAAATTTTCCGCCAGTAGTAACATCCAGTTGTTGATCATGTGACTTGTGTGATAAAAGAAAGTCTTTCCAGACTTTGCAGCTGTGCAACATACATCCATTTCGATAAAGCTGAAAAACCACCTCATCCTAGCTCAAAAACCTTTTAGTAAAAAATGTGTTATTTTGAATATGTCATGTTCCCTTTAAATTAATTTATTTTTGGAATTGTGTAATTCCGTGGTTCATGGAAACGCAGCTTATGATGTTGAGATGCACACATAAACAGGATTTTACAGAACTGAATAACAAACAGTATTTAATAATCACACAATGTGTAGAATTGATGAGATGTTAGGGGGCACTGACTTGGACTGTAGATATTCTAGCCAGTTAAACAGTCTGATAGTACTACTTTTCGGTCACATTTATGTCAAGTTTTCCAATGACAAAAGTATTAAAATGTATGAATTAAAATTCAAAAATAAAACAGCTGTCGTTTTAGTAAGTCAGTCGGTAAACCATAAAGTTTGTGAGCAAAATGAAGAGGGAGCAAAATGAACACTAGACAGATGGTATAATTAAAATTAAATGAACTATTTACAGTGGTGGGAAGTAACGACGTACAAGTACTTTGTTACTGTACTTAAGTACA
>NW_015112867.1:216145-227957 GCF_001443285.1 Poecilia latipinna | reverse complement strand
TTACTTGAGTACATTTTTGTCTGTTTATTTGTACTTTTACTTAAGTACATTTTTTGAGTACTTTCTCCACCACTGACTATTTATCAATTTAAATAGATTTCATTAGGCCATTGGCATATAGTCACCACCAGATGCCTACAACACCCCAAACTATCACACATTCTATAAAATCAGAGCAAATTAGACCATAAATGAAATAAAGGAAAGAAATGGAATAACTGAGTTAGAATCCTTGGGTGTCTGGGTTCTGGCTTTTGTTTTTGTTTTGATTATTTTCTTCTATAGATCTTTGCATATTCATGGCGTTCCTCTCTATTCATTATTCATAGTAAGGTTTTGCCATATTAGTTAATTCTTTGTTGTCTAGTTTTGTTACTTATTTTTGTTTTCTGTTCTCTGTTAGTCTGAGAAAAACTAGCTCCTCGTTTTACCCTTCACTTCATCCAGAGGGACTGGGCTCTTGGATGTTGAAAAATAATTGCTTCCTAGAGCTGGTGAAGTTTGAAATTTTACCCAAACGATAACATTTGTCCATGATGTACATGAAGCCAGTTCAACCCTAAAAAGCTTCCTCCAGTGCAAAGAGAAGTGATGATGCGAACGAGGCAGCTGTTAATGTTAAATCGATATTTAGAAGCATGACCAACACTCAGTTCCTCTGCTGCCATTGCTGAAACTACACAGACCACAATTCTAAAACAGTGCAGAGAATCATTGTTCACAACTTCTTCTGGTCGCTGACTGGCTGAAGTTCTACCAGAGAAATCAAGGTTAATGTGAGAAAATCCCAGACAGAGCATTGAAAGGAGATGAGAATCAAGTGAAACTGCATAGGAAAGCAATGACCAGGTGAGGACTTCGCCAAAAGTTTCATTTTATTTGAAAATCAGTTAGGCTCAAAGTTATTCACACTGTCAAATTTAGGTTTAAAGAAATCTTTTAATCTTTTTTTTTCTGACTTAAGGTAATATTAACTTTTTGGAGGGGTCCAGTCAGAGACTACTTTAATCTGATGACAGATCTACTGAGGGAGCTAAAAACCATAAACAAATTTTCATTTCTACTTTTACTGCTGAATTTTTCCCGCATACTGAAAATGCAAAGAAATTGTTGTCTGCATCCAATCATTACCAGGTCCTTTTCATCAGGACAGTTCAAACATCTCTTTAAATCCACTTTACAGCACCTGCTTTGAAGGTCACGGTCCATCTTAGGAACATGAATTACAGACGAACACAATTACAATCACTAAATGAGAGAGATCTCATATTCCACAGCATAAAAAAAAAGTCTTACATGCAAAGGTCAAAGAGAACGAAACATGCTGCCTCATTTCCAAAGAAAAAATGTGATGCAGTGTAACATTTAGTGGCGGACAGATTGCATTCAGTTACTCAAGGCTACAGAAAAAGAAGAAAAAACCTTTGACAGTTATCTCAGCAGTTCTTCCCCTCACAAAGAAGAACACATCGATTGGAGCTGTACATCCTTTGTCCATGTGTGGGCTGACACACAGAAGCATGAGGTAATTTAATGGTGGTGTCGGAGAAACTCAAAGTTAATTCATACAATGACTAGATCAAATTGTCACAACAGCACCAAGGACAAACTTTAAACGACGGTAAATCTGATAAGAAGAGGTACTTGAAGAGATGAGTCTGGGTTTGTTGCAAAGCCTTGTGCAAATGAGCGACACAAACACACGGCGCATAAAACAGTGAGCTTATGACTGATGGCAAGGCTGAATAAAACTCGGACAGGATAAACACATTCCTACACGGGTGATATTTATACTTTACATTCAAGTTACTAAAAGTCACTTGTGTGTTGGTGAATTTAAAAATGGGAAAATGAGGGTAATTCTGTGCAAAACCAAGTCCTATGTAACTCAAATGTGTGTGTGTCTTGATGTGCTTCTGTTCTGAATAATGACACTGCAGGGATCATGGGTGTGGAACTCCATGTTCTGATCAGTCTAACGCGGAATGTTGCTAACAGCAAAATACCAAGTTTTTAGCAACATTGTTTTCATATTTAAAAGGGCATCATTATGTGTTTCCAGCCATATTTATATCACAATCAAATAACTACGTTGCCTTCAGATGTTATAAAAATGCCTCTTATATCACATAACTTAAAAGAAATTTGACTTCATAATTTAACGCCTTGAAGTTGAGCCTCTGTCTCTTTAAGAAAGTTGCTCTTTCTGAAACCGCCATTACAACATGGCTCCTCTATTGACCCTACCAGCTTTAGAAGTAGTTCCTATAATGAGCCCAGCAGATGCGCAGATCCATCAGGTGTTTGCTAATTGTTGCTGGCTAGTCTGAAGGAGCTGAGTGGAGAAGGAGGGATCATGGAGGAGGGCTGCTCTGTAATACAGAAGCTTGAAAACTCCACCTCAGAGGAGGAGCTGCGTCCTCAAAGGCGGTGCAAGGTCCACTGATGTGTTTTACACAGCTGAGAGGTTGCCATGGAAGATTCAAGGATTTCTCAAACATGCATGAAAGAATGGTAGTTATTGCTGCGTTGCTCACACCCCACAGGACTCATAATAGTACACGCCTTTTTCTTCTCCAGGCAAACAATATTTCAGATGTCCCAAACAATGGTATAGTTGTTGATGTGTTTATTGAACTAAAGTGGATTTGTTGTTGCTTTTCCTTGCCTCGCTGTGTTTGCAGATCCATGCCACCAATGACGACAAAGTTACAAACTGGTGACAATCATGGATGTCCTCAAGCCTTCTTTTGTAAAATTAAATTTCTCATCATGAAGTCATTAATGTTTCAAGACATTCCATCATCAGGGGCAGTATTCTCAGCAGCGGTTTCCTCATGCGTGAGGCCAGGTGGGGTTTTTTAATGATCACAAGCACACCTGCTAAACTTTGAAAATGATAGCGACGTCACCAGGACTTTTTGCTCTGTTTCACCACTGCCAACATTATGAATCCAATGACACGAAGTTAGCTGATTATTTTGAACTCAGGCTGTGTTTTTCATCAAAAGCCTTTCTATTATTAGCTCCACCTCTTCTTTTCATCAACAGAAGTTGTTATATGTTGAAGAAATCTCATAAAGATGGAAACGAACAGTGAAAAACATCTTCCAAACTCCTCTGATGCTTCTGCGGCACGGTTAACCCAGTTACTCAGGGCGTCCTATTAGCTCGGAATAACATTAAGACTGATTAAATCACCTGTGATTTTGTCATAGACACACTCTTTTGACCTGATTGCGTGCTCCACTATTTTGGCTCTCTGACTATTGAAGTCTCTATATTTAGAATTTTGACAATCAGCAGAGCTGCCACAGATGTACCTCTGATTACTTTGATTAAAACATTTTTGCGAGGATAAAAAGACGACTGACTGAGAGCCGAGTGCAGTCTCCTCTCCGTTCCTTCTCTCTGCCAGGACATTTGCTCTCGCTCATCTTTGCAGCTGAATATCAAACACCTAGGCAGTTGGCAGCGATAAAAACTGGACGAGACATGGCAGAGGGAGCAGCTGTGAGAGGAAAATAAATCAGTTAACTGGTTTGACTTGGGGAAGCCACCTGTGACGTACACTCAGAAATAAGACCAAAATGGGCAACTGCAATCCGTTGTAACAGAAAAGATGCTTTAAGAGGAACTTCCAGAAGGAGATTAGTTTTAGTGTTCTCCAGGAGTCTGCTGGGCATATTATCAGATGAAGGCTTGGCAGGAAGCATAGAATATATTAGAAATTCAGCTACGTCGCAAACATATCTGAACTTCTCATCTTTTTCTGTGTATTTTATTGGAATGGTTGATGACAGTCCAACATTTGGTGTGATCATTAAAACAAAGTATATTTGACCTTCTTGGTGCTTTCATGATATAAACTATTTAAAGTTCACACACTTTAAATTAGACTTTTTTTTTCTTTTGAAAACTGAGTACAGAAACATTTTCTAAAACCAGTTCTAGCAGAGAAACCAGCCACCTGTCTCTCAAGATGGATTAATTTCTAATTATGTTAACATTATATTGTCTAAAAAGGTTAAACTGGCCTCAGTTTCAGTTTGCAAACTCTTGTTGGCTGAAACTTTGACCAGCCCTCCAACCGGATCCTGTTACTGACCAGCAGAACCTTTAACATCTGCTGAAGTTGAACCGATGTTGAGACTCATGCATCACTTCTTCCTGTCTGTACTGGTTGGAGCCCAGTAGCTCCTCAGGCAGCCCTCACATCTGTGATCCGTCACCCACATTATCACCTGAGCCTCAAGACCAGGGATTTAGACAGCTGTGCTCTCCAGCTGTGATTTGTGAAACTCATTTCAGTCTCGACTGTCTGTCGGGTTGCGGCGCGTCATTCCTCCCTGCAAATCTGTGCCCTTTGGACTCGGAGTCGCTCGGCGCTACTTATCTGCTCGGACGCCACTGGGCTCAAATTAGTCGGCAGAAAGCTTTGATGTCAAGAGGCCGAAAGGGAAGAACGCATAAAACTGGTAATAGAGCCGTTTAGATTGGCAGGTGCAGAGAATGAGCAGTCGCCATGACTTTCTGTTCACAGCTCTTTGGCTTCTTAGTCATTTTTTTAAAATAAAGGAAAGTAGGGGTGTGCCCAAATATCCAGTCAAAGACAAATTTAATAAATTATGAGAAAATGTTTAACATCAGACTCACATCTTGTTTGATCCACAATCAAAGAAAATGAAATTGAGAAATAAACTGTAAAGACTCATAGATCCATTTCTGTTCCGCTGTTTACAATGAATTCTTTCCAAAGGCCTTTTCCCCACAGAAAAACATTTAAATTTATACAAATATTATATATTTTATGTGACATTATTAGGGCTGTGAAAGGTAACATGTTAACTAGGCTTGTCGCTGTAAACAAAACATTTATTAATTGCATAATAAATTTAAACAAGCTCCATAATTTCCATTTGTATGATTTATTGTTTTTTTCTCTTTTGTCTCTTTCTACAAAAAACTGGATAACAGAATTAAGTCTGGTGTTTTGATCTTATAAAGACAATTTTGTTTATAGAAATTAATAATTAATTTTATTTGTTGTTCCTGTTGCTTTGTTTATTTTGGATAATTAAAATATCTTCCAGTTCCAGTGTTAAATGTTCATTAGAATTTAATGAATTGTAATGAATTGATCAATCTTTGAGAATGTGTTCTTGCATTATTTATCCATTATCATTATATTGCTTGAAGATGGTCTCAAAACAACAATATTATCATTTATCGTGATAACTTCTGGGACAATTTAACATCCAGCAAAATCTGTTATTGTGACAGGCCTAACGTTAACGTATGCGATTAATCTAAAAAGATTAATGTTACATAATGCAGCATTATCTATTTTTGTGTAAAAGCGTCTCTCCCATGGAGCATTACTTGGTTCATAACAGCTCATTCCACAGCTGCCTTGTACTGCGGTCAAAAAATCAGAGTCGCAAATAAGAGTGAAAAGATCAGTGGGGAGAGTCAGATTGTTGTGCTCTGCAGTAAACTTTGCTTTAGAAAACACGGCAGTCAGAGCGAGCGTCACGAAAACAGAGGCAACAAATCTCGATGCGGTCATCGAACCCTCTTCCCGGTTCCTTGTCTTTTCCCCCTTCTCTCTGCCCACTTCCTGTCAGATTACTGTCAGAACAAGAACAGAAACACCGCAATGGACATTTGGATAAAACCAAGGTAGAATTGCAATTATCCTTCCACTGAAGGACAATTTATAGTTAACATTTCTAAATTACGTTTGAAGCAAAATGACGTCTTTTAAGCCTCCATGAATGAAAACCTGGAAAGCTGAGATGTTTGGTTTGAGACAAAATGATTTCCTAAACATTTCTTGAAAACATGGGCTTTCACATCTCAACCTTACAAAGTTAATCATAGTGACTAACTGATTAATCACAGCGCTGGAGTGTAATTAATCTGATTACATTTTTCAATTGACTGACAACACTAGAAATTATACAACTGCACTTTATCTAAGGCTGAAGTTCATTTGCCCTCTTCTAAATATGTAGTCAGACCAAACGCTGAAATTACTTCATGCTAGATTTGTTCAGTCTCACACAGTCATACACCAAGAGACAAATCAGTAGGAAAGTTGGGGTTAAAGGTCATGCCAGAAAGTAACACCGACAGTTAACAGGGGAGATGAACGCTAGTATTGATCATTGTTGGTTATTGGATAAAAACAATCAAAGTGTAAGAATAGCAAGCTCACCTTTTACAAGTGTAAAGTATGAAAAAAAAACAACTTTACATGTTCAGAAAGGTCCAGAAAACTAAATTAAAGTCTATTTTTGAATCAGATGAAACCCTACAGAGTATGGTATTCAAATACAGAGAGGTTCGTATCAAATTATACAGTATTTTCATCCCTGCAAATCTCACACCATAGAATACATTAGCTCTCCACAAATTGTCCTCAGTTGGACTCACAAATTGACACATTGAAATGCTTCAAGGCTTTTCATCAGAAAAAGCAAAGCGTTCTGCTGGAAAGTCCAAATAGTTTCTTTTTGAGAGCCTGACAGTTCATTCATATACAAGCTATTCTCACATGACTGCCACCCAAAACCACTTCCTCCTTTTTGCTTCCATAGTGAGTGAACTGAATCCAGATTACAGTATTGTTAAAAAACCTTGAATTCACCCCAATTTTCTTTTTTTTTTTCACAGAGTGAAGGTTTCACAAATGAAGCAAAATATTAAATGATTCGTAATCCTTGCAGAATAGCATGTTTTGTATCATCTTATCTCCTTCTAAAGTAGCTGCAATGCATTGAAACTACATTTTCTGTGATTTCACACATTAATCTCAGACCATGTTCATATTCAGTGAAGATTCTATTCTAGCTTTTATTTCAGATTTTGATCTACAAATATTAACAAAAAGCAGTGAACTTTCCCTTTAGTTTAGCTCTGGGTCAGAAACTGTGAATTTATCAACTTCAGCCTCATTAGCTGCAGGGCCTGCACCCTCAGCCCATTAACTGGATGTTCCCTCCCTCCAGGTTTTGTGCCGCCACCCCAACTAGATGCTTGGACTTGGACAAAATTGGGTGCTGAAACAGGAAACTGACTCAAAACACATTCACAGTAGTTTTAGAATGGATAAGAGGGCTAAGAGTAAAGTTCTGGATTGACCTTAAATTTTGGACCTCAACTGTTTCAGAAATGCATCATTAATAAGCTGAAACCAACCAATTCTCCCTAGAAGAGTGGTACATCATCCAGCAGTAATCATGCCAGATGTTTACTGATGGTTACGAACAGAATCTGGTCTACTGTGGGCTAGTTATAAAGTCCTGCCATAAGAGAAAAAAGGTGTTCATTTTTCAACATGTTATTCATTCATTCATAAATATGACAGTTTCACACTAAATATGTAGCTCCAAACTAAATATTTAGTTAGTGAGCTAAATATTTAGCTCAGAGATAAATATCTCCATTTAGCTAAAAGCTTTAAGCTGTATTTAACTTAGAGCAAAGTATTTAACTGTAAGCTAAATTCCAAATTTAGCCTAAAGTTTAATAATTATCACTGAGCTAAATAATTAGCTTCATACTAAATATTGAGCTAGCTTGCTGAATACTTTCTATGAAGTATTTTTCATTGACGTATAGATAATCCAAACAAAATTCAAACATTTCCATCTATTTTTTTTTATTTTTTTATTTTTTTTATGTATTAATATTTCATGATGTCACCCTGGAGAAACAGCAGTTTACAAAATCAAAGAGCAAAATCAGCAGTTTGATTAGTGTATGTTTACCTCTGTCTTCAATGTTGTCTATTTAATTGTTAGCTCATCTTTTGAATGAGAAACATTTCTGCTCTAGTTTTAGTCCTGGTTCATTTCTGACTGTCTTACATGCTAAAGTTCACATCACTTTTCTTAAGATCTTGACCCGAGAAGTGGATCATTCATTATGTCTTATGTAGGAACAAATAAGGTAAAGAGCAATGCTGTTCGGTTTTTAGGGTAAAACATCTGCAAACATAGAACATAAAAATAAGCAGATCAGAGAATAAAAAGGTTGACACATACCAGGATCTGACTTGGAGAATGTATCCACATCCAGCAGGCTCCTGAAAAAGAAAGCAGAAATGTAAGTAAAAATGGGTCATTCTGAATTTCTTCACTGTGTTCTGATGTGGGATTCATTCATTAACATTTCCAGAATTCCATTTGGATCTTTTCTCTTCATTCTATTTTTTCAGAGTTCCCCAAAAAAAGCCTCGGCTAAGCCCCCAAAGCGCGGTCATGAGCAGATTTAGATGTTTCCACAAAATGACTGTGGGGAGTCAGCCATCAGAAAGAATGTGTAATGCGTTTCCATGAAATGAGTGCAGTATTGAACTAAACAAAACGTGGCTATCACAAAGGCCCAATAATACATTCCAGAAGGAGCTGATGAAACTGGCTTTGTTCCACATAGTAAAGCAAGTCAATGTCAGTAATGCAGTGGAGTTAACTGTATTAAAACCAAGCTGGAATAAAAGAGAATCATCACACTAATTTAACTCCACTGATATCCACAGTTTGGCAGAATTTCAAACGTGAAACGTGATTTAAAATAAAAGGCCCACACATTTTGAAACAGACAGTAGTAAAAAAGACAAGTTACATCCTCTCACATTTTACTGTCTGTTTACATGAGAACAGAAGATTTTTTTTCATCTTGAGGGGAAGTCTCAATCATTTTAGAGCCTGAAGAAACTAACAGAATCACTTCAAGAATACCAAATCTTAAGTAGTCTAAGTATCTTAGTACACTTGAAATAAGACAAAAGTAATAAGTAAATTTTCAGCAAGAATTAAGTCAATAATTCTTGAATATGGAAAAAAGTACCGAGTCAACTGGCAGATTATCCCACTTAACATTAGGAAGATATCTTACTATGAGTGAAAAACTGCCAGCTGAACTTGTATTAGTCAGTGTATCATAAACCTGTACAAACCTGTATTTCTCTAATTAAAATTTTTCATTACTTTCAAGGGTAATCTAACCGCACAGCAGTTTAACAGGGGACCTATGTGGCAAAAGTAACTTGACCTCTATATTACAAGAAAATCAGCCTCCATCTTCAGCACAGCAACAAATGATCTGGACCATCTGCTTCTCTGATGCTTAAAACTTGGAGGCGTTAATGCGCCTCTAACACTATGTCAGGATATTACTACAGTTCTCATTACTGATCCAGAGACATTCTCACAAGTAATAAGACTCATTAAAGTGCTCATTAAAGCACAATCTTATCTTTAGAGGTTTTTTACATCTTTCAGTGGATCAGGGTAGCTTACTACGTTTCTAGCCAATGATTTAAATATTTTTTAAAATTTTTCTGTTTTGTGAAGTTTTCCAAAAAGGGGATTATTTATTTATTTATTTATTTATTTTGAGATCACAATGTTCTCCATTGCTGTTGCAATTACAAATAAATGACAGTGGATGTTGTGGGCTTTGTCTTTAAGCAGAGGAATTTTAAATGAAATTTCATTCAACGCACATCAGAAAATTGTATTAAGTGAAAGAAATATCTTGATACTTAAGCACCTCTTTAATTATAAATGCCACAAGGCATCAAACTTTTGTATGAATATGTTGCAACAACAATAGCAGGGTGGTCATTGAAATAAATTTGAAAAAAAGAGAGATTTTGAATAATATCTTTAAAAGACAACAGTGGACCTCCTTGTCTTCATTCAGAATTTGTGAATTCACGTATTGACAGATTGATCTGTGGAACAGAACTCCAAATTATTCACAGAAAATCTACTTATTTGTTCATACCAATAATATTTAAAGGAAAATGCAGCTTAGAAAGTTGAAATACCCAGACACGCTGTTGATTAGCATTCAAAAAATACTAAATTCAGGAGCATCATTCTTTGTTCTTGGTGGTGCAAGGATACAGTAAAGTCACAACAAAAATGTGGAGAAGAAGCTAGCTAGCGGCAAGCTAACAGCTGCCAACTCTGGAACATTTAAACATTACAGATATTGGAAGAAACTGTAAAAAAACTGGGTTCATCTTTGACATGGCAATACTAACGGGGGCCATGGGATGACTGCAGGAGAAATGGAAGCTAAACGCAAAAACACAGATGGTCAACGAAGATGTCTGTGATAGTCATAGGATATAGAGATGAAGATTTTTGGTCAATAAATATGGTCAGAATAAAAGTAGAATTCAGAAAAATAAAAAATGGAAAATTGGAATTTGGGAAAAAAATTAATTTGAAAAAAAAAAATAAGGCCCTGTTAAAAGGATTTATTGGAGGAAGTTTCATGTATTTGTGGATTTTAGAGATTCAGGGACATCTGTGGTAGTGAAGTCCCACGAGAACCGTTACTCCACTGAACTTCAAATCTTTTAGGACCATTTGTTGTGACTTTTTTACACTTATATGTTGTTGTTATATGCATGATAAGTGACTGATTTACAATTATATGTCAAGCATAGTTTACATGATGATTATTATTAATTGAATTGAACATGATTGTGAATAGAGGAAGTGTTTTATTTTGAAGAATTCTTAACAGGATCTGGTTCTGTTTTGTCACTATCTTTCTTTGTTGATTTTTGGTTCCTAGGTTACGAACAGCTGTTGCCGTTATCAGCTGTCACCGTTTTTCCCTGCAATAAAAACTGAACAGAAAGGTTCAGTAAAAGACATACTTTTACTCCATAACACTGTTTGCAGAAGCTTCAATGAACACCACAGAGGAAAAAGTAGTGTGCCTGCCTACAGCTTTTTATACTCAATGTTTCAGATCACCAAGGAAATTTTAATATCATACAAAGATAACGAAATACCGTTTCTCTAAAATGATGGACAAAAGACATTGGCACGGACAGTATCCGGTGAAAATGCTGTGGATCCCGCATTAAGAAAACATGACTATAAACACGGTGGTGGCGGTGTGATGCTGTGGGACAGCTTAAGTGCATTAGTACTTGCCATAGTTGTTGGAATCATGAAATCCTGATGGAAAATATTCAGCCATCAGTTCAAGGTCCTACGGAAGCTCAACCAAAGCACAACATCAAGAGCACCTCTAAAATAAAACTTCAGAAGTGGCCTAGTCAAAGTCCAGACATGAAAGTGATTGAAATGCTGGGATATGATCTTAAAAATGATGGTCCTGCTTAAAAATCCTCCAATTTGTCTGAATTTAAACTATTCTTCAAAGAAGAGTGGGGCTAAAATTCCTCCATAGAAATGTTAAAACAATCATTGCCAATTATGGAAACCCTTTTGAGTCACACAACCTGTTATTAACATGAGGAGTGATTATTTTTTCACACATGTCCAGGTTATTGAAAAAAAGAAGAAGCTTTTTTTACTCAGGCTGTCTTTGCCAAAACAGGTTGATAATCAGAAACATTTAAGTCCGACTAAAAAAAAAAAAAACGTGAAAAACACAATTATGGCACTTTTAGCATATCATATTCCATATCACATGGCACACATTTGACATTTCACATTTGAACCCTGAAACTATAATACAGCCAGACGTTTGACAAGTGGAGGGAACATGGCAAACCTAATCATAAATGTGTTCTCTCGTTGTGAGCTCAGTTTGGGCTCCCAGGTGCCGGGGCCCCGTCTAACTCAGGCGTCTCAAACCTCGCCGAGATCCCAGGAGGATCTTGTTGAAGAAGATTTTAGGTTATAATACATTTTGGGAAATCTCTGGCTCTATCTTCTTCTCACAGATCCCAGATTCTCCAGGCGGGCCGAAGTGAAACCACACAAAAAACGAGTGTTGACGTCACAGAATTACAGAGTTTAATCCAATA
>NW_015112867.1:196427-211688 GCF_001443285.1 Poecilia latipinna | reverse complement strand
GATCATACTTTAAGACAAGTGTATTATTATTATCCAATGAATATAATAATAATAATAATAATAATAATAATAATAATAATAATAATAATAAATATTCTTTACCTGCAGGACACAGTAACTTCTATCTTAGTTGCAGGGACTCTGGTGTTCAGAGGGTCGAATTCGCCTATTGAAGCCATCATCTCGCCTCACGACGCTGATGATCATCCGCAAAAAGCGCCTGGAAATCCGGACGAGTGGAAAGATGTGACGGTTCAGCACTTGGATCGTGATCGCAGTAAATCCATGGCTGAGATCTGCCTCTGGGTTTTCACCTGCGGAGCGGCGGAGGCGGGAGAGGAAGAGATTGTGTGGAGGGGGGAGAGTGAGAGTGGGGGCGGCGGTGGCTGGGGGGGAGAGACCGGCGGGAGGAGAGAGGCGGAAAGTTGGGAGGCAGATTTAAAGTTCATTCAGTTCCTCCGTCGTGTGCGGCGGGCGGCCACGCTGCGCTCCCAGGGTCTGTCCCGGCGGTGGTTCGGGAAGGAGGAGAGCGCCACCTGCCGGTGGCTCCTGGAAGCAGCGGCAGCAGGAAGAGCAAGATGCAGCTCGTTTGTCATTTCCAGGCGCGTTGGTGAACTTTTTTTTTTTTTCCACACATGTAAACGTCTAATACACTCCAGGTTATATAGTTGCGAACGGCATGTTTTGACTTCATTAGTGCTATTCAGATGCCTGACCTTTTCCGTCGTTTCCCGTCATCTCTAATGAGGGATTCCCCCTTCTCTGCCAAAATATATCTGGCTATTTCTGCATTACAACAATAGCAGTTTGAAAATCCTGTTTATTAGAAATACATCAGAGTTTTTTCCCCTTCTAACTTCATTTTAGGGTGAAAATACAGAAATTCTAATGTAGTAATATTATGCAGAAATCAACTAACAGGATTAAAACCCTAAAAAATAAGTTACTTAAAGAAAATTATCTACATATCTGTACAATAATTTGTGGAACAAAGTATCAGTTACAGTTTATCTTTGGTTAAGGAGTATGGGACTGCCATTTGTAAAGTTACACAGTAAAATAATTAACAGCAACATTTCAGTTTATTTAGCCAGTCAAAGATAGTCAGATTTTCACAATGATACATTTAAATGTCATACCTAGGTATTTAATTTACAAGCTACAGATTTAGTTTCAAACTTAATATTTAGCCTGTCACAGAGAAAGTCAAATTAAATGGATAGCAGTCTAAACAGTTAGCAAGCTAAAATATATTTAGCTATCGTTAACAAGCTAAATATGTAGATTTCTTGCCAAATATTTAATTAGGAAGCTTATTTTAAAAGCCTGAGCGAAAATATCTAGTTTGAAAATATTTTGTCATCACCATTGTAATTATTTAGTGCAGCAACTAAATATTTAGCCTGTCAGAAAAAGTCAAATGTAATGATTAGTAAATCAAATATTTAGCTAGCAATCTAAATAATCGACTAGCTAAACATGTAGCTTTCTTGCTAATTATTTATTTAGTTTGCAAGCAAAAATATTTAGGTCTGAGCAAAATATTTAGTTTGAAAATAAACATTTAGTTGGTACACTTAAAGTACATATTCAGCTCAGAGTTAAACATTTAGTTAGGAACTAAATATTTAATTTGTAAACTAAATGTTTAGTAAACTAAATGTTTAGTTTGTAAAATAAATATTTGGTACACAAAGTAAATATTTATGTCCAGCAAACACCTGGAAAGTAGTCTATGTGAGAGCTCAGCAGAAGTAGTTCTGCCAGGTGTTTGCTAATTGCTTCTGGCTAGTCTGAAGGAACTGAGTGGGGAAGAGGGAGGAGATGCATGGAAAAAGTGGTGCTCTGTCCACACAGGCGTTTTTCCACCACTGAATGGTTCACATGGAGACTGAAGGGTTTCTTAGACATGCATGAAAGAAATAAAGAATAAAAACACTCCAGGTATGTCTTTGAGGAGGGAAAACATTCTAACATGTTGTAAAGCTCAAGAAAATTGATTTTACATAATACTGTTCCTTTAACAGTTTGAAATTATCAGTACTTAAGTTCATACATGTAAAGTAATGTGTGGTTTCAGAGCCCTTCGTAGTTGGAATCTTCTGATTTCAACAGACAATTGTGTGTGTGATCTACATTAATGTTGAGGGAGTTGAAAGAAAATTTTAATTTTGAATTGAAAATCACCAACTTGAGAATGCTTAAATAAAAGAAGACTTAATCATTTCAAATGCATGACCTTATCAATCCCCTAGTATCTGGCTGTCTCTAGCATATTAGCTTGTTGATATTTTAGTGTGAAATTTCCCTCAGCAAAGCCTCCTAAAGTATTTATTCAAAACTGGGTTGATTATTATCTGACTATTTCTTCTTTCACATCTATTATTTGGTGCTGTTGCTTGAATAATTAAGCAAAATGACACTTGAACATTTTGTTCTACAAAATGTTCAAGTGCCCCTAACTTCAGCAGTCTTAAAGACAACACATAAAGCAAAGCATTAAGGAAGCGAAGATTGAGAATTTTTCTGAACTTTCACAGTGCAGCAATCTCAACTGGAAACATGGAGAACGGAGAGCTGCATTATCCTGGACTGCAGGGCTGTGCCCAGAACATGATCGGTTCACAGCAGCCGAGCAGCCTGTTCAACCTGCTTCCATCTGGAGGAAAAATAGAACCGCATCTGTAGCAGCAGACTTCACAGTGGTTTCCTTCATCCTGCTGAGAGGCGACCAAATTCATCCTCTACACACTTCACTGAGATCCTTTGCTTGTTGCATGATTGATTTTTTTTGTCTGTGTGTGTGTGTGTGTGTGTGTGTGTGTGTGTGTGTGTGTGTGTGTGTGTGTGTGTGTGTGTGTGTGGGGGGGGTTTTCTTATGTAAACTGTATAATTAATTCAAGGCCGACTAATAATTCATAGATTTTTGCTTTATTGTAAAGTAAAACATTCCATACAGAATAATACTTTTGGTTACTGATGTCACAATTTCTATAACTGTCTGTAACCAGTATTTTTAAAATGTGACATGTCTGCTATTAAATGGTGCAGCTATTTTCTCTCCAGCACAAATCATAATTCCAAGGTATGGTCTCAAATAAAAAAGTGAAATGTTATAATTTACTCCATAGTTTGGGTTTCCACATTTTACAAAGAAAGTCAACCAAAGCTTTACATTTGTGGTTGTTTTATTGTTTTGGATCACTGTTTTATAATGTCTGTTGATAAAATTCAGATAAGCCACGTAATATTATTTTTTTGAATGCCTCAGAGAATTATTAGAGAACATTGGTGAACAAACAGCATCATGAAAATCAAGGAATACATCAGAGAGGTCAGGAGGGAAGTAATTGAGAAATTTAAAATCAGAGTTAGACTATAAAACAAAATTTCATGCAGCTCTGTTCACTCCATCATCCAAAATGGAACAGAGCATGGCAGAACAGCAAACCCACCAAAACATGACATCCAAGGAAAACAAATGGCAGAGAGGAGAAGGACTTGGCCAACGGGCTTATGGTAACTCAAGAGATGCTTGTGAAGATTGACAGAACAACATAGACAAGTCTATGAGTGCCAAAAAAGTCACTGTTTTCACAGCAAACTACAAGACATTCTGCTTGAAGTTTCTCACAAGCAATATAAAGGACACAGCAAGCATGTGGAAGTCCAAAATTGTACTTAAAAACATACAGAACCCTGGACTGGCCATTGCATCCCTACGTATTCCTGCTCTCATTTCTCATTTCCCTTGAGTGATCTGTTTGGGATTTCTGTTATATTCACAGAAATCACAACTTGATTTCTGTGAAAAAATTTTAACCGGGCCAATCAGCGAATAGAAAAAGGAGTTGTGAACAATGTGGAGTCTCTGGATTGTTTTTGGAGGTTAGGGTTAACCCAGACTGGAGGCCCCTCATCTAGCAACCCCACAGGAGCCTGGCCTGGTATCAAGTGTTTGTTACCATTCAAAAACCACTTCTGATTGTTGTTGTTGGTTGTGCAGGAGGCTCGACTTCTGCTTTTCAGTGATCTGCAGTTGCACAAATGCGCACTTGCCATTTCCAACGTTTAGTTGGGGCATTGTGGCTTAGTAGCAGATTATTTTCATTTAAAGTGGCAAGAGGCTCTAAAACTGCTGAACTAAAGCAGAACTGAGCATACCACAATCTCATTACCAAACGAAGATTGTGTGCAAAAAATGTGATGAACATGTTTTGTATAGTCCACAGAGTTATTTTTACCTGTTCAAAGACGCATAATAGGTCACGTTTGAAAGTTATGCTCTACTTTGTATAGGTCTATCATGTAAAATACCAAATAAAGTCTAGAGTGTAAAGTACTAAATTCTTTTAAAAAGGAAGCACCTCCTGCATTTATATTCAGTGGAACATATATTGAGTTGGGCCTCCACTCCCACTGTCAATTAGCACCAAAGGAAAACCCAAGCTGCCATCCTCTAACGAGACATCTCCGCTTCTAAATCTGGATGGCCTGCTCCACCAAGCAATTCCTCGTTAATCAATTCTCCTGTAAGCGTCAAGAAACCTCTTTAGAGCCTCCAATGAAGACCTCATCATCCCATCATTTGTGAAACAAAGTCTTGTATTTTTGGAAAATGTAACGATACATGGGTCTGACAGTCATATGAAAACCTGCCCAAACATATGGAGGGAAAAATCAAGAGGAAAAAGAGAGCGCAAGCAGGAAATGATGATGTTTACTGTCACACGAACTTGGTAGGGAGTTAAGCTAAAAAAAAGGGGGAAACTCATTCTCCCGAGAAGATTCAAGTCGAACAATTGTCCAAAACATTCAGGGCTTTGCAGATGGTTCGTCTGTGACAGACCGTGAATGTGACTATATCAAGTTTCCCCTGGTCTTGTTGCACACTGATAACAGCAAATAGCGCGTGTGTGTTTGTGTGCGTGTGTATTCCTCTGTCTGCATGTGTGTCTGCAGATCTACTCAATTTTGCAGCTGATCAGGCAGAAATTGAAAATGTTCATGGGGCCAAGGAGACAGCAGAGAGAGAAAATGGGAAGTGGGGCAGAGATGGAGAGAAAGGAAGATGGAGGACGTGGTGAAGGGGTGGGGGGTGTTGGAATGGGATGAAGAGAAAAGCTAGAGGAGGCAGAAGAAAGTCATGTTATTTACCCAATTCCCCCTTTGGATCGTCCATAGAGGGGACGCGTAATCGCATGATAAAAGGGGACGAGGGAGTGTGTGTGTGTGTGCGTGCGTCTGCGTGTGTGCGTGTGTGTCAGTGGAGTGGCAGCTAATTTTCCAAGGAGGGGAAGTCCTGTTTAGTTTTCATCTCAGGGTCCAAGCAGAAAGCAGGTCCATACTGACAGAAAGAATGGAAAATAGATGATATTCTTTTGTTTATTCAAAAATGTTCCCCTGATATAATCTGCTCATTCCACTTGCCTTATACCATGTGGTATGAAGTCTGAGGTCAGGATGTTCTAAGTGTTTTCTTATTTTAGAAAGACAGCCATGACTGTAAAATAAGTTTGGTTGGATTTAAAGTCACAAAAAAAAACAAAAAAAAAACATATTAGTCACTCTGATTTTGATTTGGTGTCACTGTAGGAATTATGGATGAACAAAGATTTCACTGGTTGTAAAAAGTATGACTTCACACTTAAAAATCATGCAAAAAATGTGTTTTACATTTTAATACATAACTGTGACCAAGTGCTGTAAAATTTTATATTTTTTAAGAACAAAAACTTTTATTTGATTTATTTAAATTTTATAACTGACTGAAGCTCTAGGTAGGTGTTTACATTTTCGTTTTAATTCAATTTGAATAAGTTTTCTAAAAAAAAAAAAAGTATAAAGGGAGTATTGTGTGTTTATAATGTTTTCGCAGTAATGTATTTAGCAGTCAGTTCATGTGTTTACTGGAGTCTTTCTCCTACAGTGTAAGGTTTTTCCATATTCAATATTATACATTACAAAAATACATTAAACTTTCTGGATTATTTTTGAATTATTTTCACGAGATGATATCACTATCTGACACTTTATCTAGAAGTGGTAAATAAAGAGCCGTTTTCATGTGTGATCTCAAAAGCTATCACACAAACAAATATGAACACACAGTTAATGAGTCGATCTTATTCAATCAGTGTTCAGCACCAAAGAGTTAAAAATTTACAAAGATGCATTCGCTAGCTACATTTTAACCATAAAATTGCACAACTTGAAATTATAAAAATAAATTTGCTTATTGGAAACACACTAATCTAAAAAAAATCTCACGTTTTTTGATAACAGGTTTTTGCACTAGGATGAGATGGTTTTTCAGCTGTATCAAAATAGATGCATCTCACAGAAATGCAAAGAAAACAAATTTTTTCACATCACACAAATCACATGATCAGCAACGGGATGTTACTACTGGTAATAACCACGAAGACAGGAAGGAGTAAGTGGATGATGGTTTTTATTGGGGTTTTTTCTCACAGCATCAACCAGCTCATAAAAGTTTGTGTGCTATTCCAACGTGTTGAATTCATAGCTTTTTGGTAAAATCAACGACTACAAAACCACTTTTGACAATTGATGACTTGGACCAGGTGATGATATTGAATGTTTCCAGAGACATCCCTTTTTGTTACTGTTTAAATAATGTTTCCCCATAATCTCTTAAACCAGCTCAATGATGATTAAATGCACAAATCACAAGCTTTCGTCTGGCGATACAGTTGTCTCTGATTGGGAACTGATAAGCCTATCTGACGATGCGAAATGAGACGCTTCACAGATCCAGCGAAGATAACTACCTACTAATTCACACAAGCACGTGCTGATTATAGCAACGCAAGCTGGTACACTTAATAACCAAATCTGCCATTCATAGTGAGAACATTAGGAAATAGATGCTTAAAATAAGCACACATACTGGCGGTGTGACATGGATAATGAATGAGCAGCACTTGTGCTTTGTCAGTATTTTTCCAACTCACTGTGAATGTTTTCTGGATTTCAACAGAAAGCCCAGTTTTGAAACATCTTTGATGATGTGACAGCATATTTGATTCGCAAGGCCTGTGTGTGGATGCCTTGTAGTCAGCAAAGTGACTGCCAACATGCAGCCTGTGATCATCTGAACCTTCTTATGCAGAGAGATCACAAGAGGCTCTTCATTAAACCACATAAAAGAGTAACAGAGAGTGAAGAGAGAATAGCATGTTTAGGCCTGCGTTGCTGTTTCTGTGTTACAATCATATGATTTTGCATATGCTGAAGTTAATTAACTCTTGAGTGATCTTTATATATTGTTAATGTCAATAGCTTCCATTCCACAATTATATTGTTTCCATTGACAATATAATTGTGCAAATTGGGATTAGAAAAAAATTCTGTAAATGGAAACACAGCAGTTTTGAAAAACTCAGATTTTTTGATGAAACGTTTTTGTGCTACCATGAGGTGGTTTTTCTCAGTTGCATCAAAATTAGTGTATTTTGCAAAACTGCAATGGAAACACGTTTTACACAAAACACGAGTCACGTGATCAAATACCAGATGTTGCTACTGGCGGAAATGGAAAAGAAGACAACAAGAAGAGGTAGGAGGTTTATAGTTTGGCATGTTTTTAAATTCAAACTTCTTCAAGTGTGATTTTAATTACATTTCTTATTTAATGGAAACACTGCAACTGGAAACTTTGGGTTTTTCAACATTAGCAAAATATAAAAGAAAAAAACAAAGAAAACATTTTGTGCATATTTTTAATGGAAACATAGCTTATGTCTTAGCAAATTTCAGTGTGCCAACCTACTACCTGACACCCTTTATTGCTGGGCAACATTCACGGGTCCCGCAATCTTGGAAAAGTCTAGAAATGTATGATATTTCCCAGAAATCCAGGTTCTCAGCCGTCCAGGACATGGAAAAACAACAAAATAAGGTTTAAAGTAACTTCTATGGGTTTCAACAGTTTGTTTACTGAGAAAAACACATTTTATATGCATTGCTACTAACTAGTCATTTTTGTCTTGAAGCCTGAATGTGTTTTTTTTTTTTAAACTACATTTTATGTTGCATTTCACTGTAAATTTGCCGACACCCCACCCCCAAAATTGCTCATTTCCATGTTTATGGTTCCCCCCAATGATGAAATGGGATTTCCTCCCTTGGCAACATTACAACTTCCATGTCAAAGGGTCAGGCATTCAGCCGCCATCCCTTCATTTCTTAGGAAGACAATGTCTCATAAATTTTGCGTTGTACTACATTTCACCAAGCTAACTTTAAGTGTCTTCTTCTATGGTGGAAAACCATGGTTTCACATCAGTTTATATGATTTTTATTACCACCTACTGTAAACAGTGTGGCTTAACAAGACTCCATTTCTTTTTTGGGGGGTGGGATGGCACTTTTGCATGAGGAAATAATACATTAACCGTGCAATCCTTAAATCTAAACATTACACAGTTTGAAATGAAAAGATGAGAAATGAACAAAACCACATCTTTAGAATTCACCTAAAAAGTGCTTTTACAAGACAAAAGTATTTTTTTAAATCCTCATAAATGCTTGATACATCAAGATATTTACCAGGACTTACCTTGTTTGACAGTCTTACTTTGATGAAAAAATTAATTTTCAAATTTCAAACTGATTCTGACAATAACTTGAGTCTCAATTTGTCTTTCTGACAAAAACAGCTCTGAATCTATAAGGAACCATAGCAGATTCTCAAAGAAGCCAAGCCAACATTACAATTATGAAGCTTGTGGTAAAAAACCCAGATGCCCTCATGGGCTTCCCTCCTCACAGCATCCCCCTGAAATCCAAAGGTCAGCTTGTCATTAAATGCGGAGATAAGATATTTATATTCCCTGCCCAGGCAGACAGCCTGATGATTCATCTCTGGAGTGATAAATCAACATCTATTACATGTGTTGGGGTGATCGGTTGAAAGTTTACCTCGACCGTTTTTATTTATTTTTTTATGTAGTTTTGTCTGAAAATACATAACTACATAGGTTGTTAGATGACTTTAATAGGGGGTTCCGTTCCCTATACCAGATAACCTAAGAGAGAAGTACAGTGACATCTAGTGGCTAACATTCAACAAAGCACAAAGAAAGAATTTTTATAAACCAGACAAACATGGATTATTATTCTTATTATTAATCAAACAGAATTTATCACTAAAATGTAAAGCATCTTAACCTTTTTTCACATAAAATATCAAGTGATGATCTCTGGAGGTTCTAATCACACCCAGGGTTAGAGTATTTACTTTTTTCTTATGTAGATGCTATGATGTAAGGGAGTGACTGGATCAACTTTGTCCTTCCTATTGTTTCTATGTCGAGCCATATTTTGCATTCGTTAATGACAGATTAAAAATGTTTTTATAAACCATTTAGACAAAATGAGGCAAGTTTCCCTCTCATACAGAGGTCAATGCAAAGTGTTTTACGGATAAATAAAAAGACACAAAATACACCAACAGAACCATGAAAAAGGTTAGCATTATTATTTTTTTAAAGTTAAAAGTGATAAATAAATGAGGCATAACTGATGAGCCAATTTACAAAACATGTACTAACACATTCCAAGTCAGTTAATCCATTTCAAGTGAGCCTACTTATTAAATGATGCAGTTAAGTTCATTTTTTGTACAAGTTGTTTTAAAAGAGTTTTCTGTCTAAGGAAACCCAGCAGATCACCTCAAGTTTCCATGGTCAAAGATAACAGATCAATCCTTAATTTATCATCAATGACAATTTGATACCATCCAGATCAAAGGACTAAGCAGTTTCATTATCAAAAACTCTGGTTTTAAAAAAATTACAATTTCTGTCTTGTTTGAATAAAACAAGACATCCATGTTTTTATGTTCTCAAGACCTGGCTGTAATTTACCTAACTGACTGGATTTATTGGGATTTAGCTGAGTATCATCAGCATAACAGTGGAAATTTATGCTATTCTGGCTAATGATTTTACAAACTGGAAACATATATGTAGTAAAGAGAATTAGTCAAAGCATAGAACCCTGTGGTACTCTACAAGTAACCCTTGAGTATGAAGAAGTTTTATCATTCAGGAATTTGTAGGACAAATAAGATTAAACCAGGTTAGTGCTGTTTCTTTAATTCCTACATGTTCAAACTCTTCTAAGAGAATATTATGATTGTATTGAATGCAATGCTGAGATATATCAGGACAAGTACAAACACAGCTCCATTATCTGAGGCCATGAGACTGTCATGTTTTTACCCAGAAACACACAGACACCATTACAATAACCCAAAGCCCTGGACATAAAAGCCTGTACAAGCCTTTCTGTGTTCTGTTTAGGTAGGACACTCTTCATTCTGGCATTTTAAAGCTCTAATAGGATAATTCAGTAATAGACTCAACGTGGGTGTTGTAATTGAGGTCAGAGTCTTTGACGACACCTAGTTTTTTTTTGCATGCTGTGTGATATTTAGCCAAATAAAGTGTAGGCGAGTGCTGCTTCTTTTCACATAATGTCACACAACAACCACAAACTATAAAGTGTGACATGAAATAGCAGAACAAAGATGGATGGTTTTCAAAGATCCTTCAATTGCTGATTGCTCTAAAAGAGATGGAGACATGCTTGAACTGCTTGTCTTTTTGGATTAGTAGTGAGTACCAGGTAGTAGCATGTAGTCACTGTCAATTTGCATTAAAATGGCCTCATGCTGGAAGCACACCCAAAGGACTAGCCAAAGTCATACAGCTTAGAAGGCATTTTCTACCAGGAAATGTATGTAAAATTTAATTCACAGATAATTTGGATGGCATCTATCTGTCCAAACTGGGTTTGATCAGACTGGTTTTCCCCAAAATGCATGCCAATTATCAACATAACCCACATCATTCTCAAGACACCACCTAGAAAAGCAGTGGTTGGATGACAACACTCTGTCGTCACATTTCTCATCTGGCAGGGGACAAGAGAAAACTATGGAGTCCGACTGCCAGTTACACCTCTGATTGGTGTAACTGGCAGTGTCAACACTGCCACCATGAATAACAAGGCTTATCCTCTGCCAGCAGTTTTATGAAGGATTTGATGTCACCTGTTCTGACCCCTGGTAAACATTTGACTGTGGTTGTTGGTGTCCCAATGCTACATTTCTGACAATGGAGATGCCAATTACCAGAGTTTGCTTCTTAGTGGGTGTGTTGCTGAGTGAGGGAAAATCTGTTAGAAACCAGACAGGTTGGTGGTGATCCGTGTGCTGGGTTCTGAAACTATGGTTCCCATGTAACGTCACCCAGCCGGCCTTGGGTAACAACTGCATGGGTTCTACCAACAGACCGCTAGGCAGAGAATCTATTCTTGTGGTCCCTGCACTGGCTAAAGGGCCAAGGTTATCTGCTGCAGCAGCACACAGCTGAGCTTCCAATTTTGAAACCCTCGCCACCAAAGCTGCAAAGATACATTAATATCACTAAAGGAAGCAGAGAGAAAGAAACTCAGACAGAAACATAAAGTTAGTAAAAGAATCAGGAGTAGCTCTAGCAGCACTAGCTCTAAGCTAACACCAGGATAACTAACTAAGCTAATTACCATTACCACACCAAAAAGAAACTGTTTGTAACATAAAAGGTTCCCAAACAGCAAATATATTTTAATGTTCTTATGTGTTAGAATATCTGTATGATCTAAAAACAGAGAAATTAAATCAAATTAAATAGATCCACAGGGTGCAACGACAATAGGAAGTACACAATGCATCTTACCCAGTTACAACACACCAAAAATCAACAAGCCTTCTGTAAAGGTGGATAATTATTTGTTTCTTCAGGAGGCACACAAACTAATTGTGAAACCTTTTGACTAAAAACTGTTGTTTAAGGTTCAAGTGAACACAAAGCACATCGTGGTGCATGAGCTTCATAGGATTAGCAGCATGGTATCAAAACCTAACCAATGGAAAATACAAGAATCAGGAACAAAATTGGAAGTAGGCGATTGAAAGTGGTTTTAAATACATTTCATGTCATGTATGACAATGAATGACAAATGTATAATTTATAAAACTGAATTTACATTTTTTCATTGTTGATATGTGGGAATTGGTTTTATTCTTTAATAACAAAGAATAAAATAAAAGCAAAACATATAACCCAGAGATAAAGGGAGCAGACGCCTCCTTCTTTCCTCTGAAGCATGAACTCTGGGTGACTTATAAAAATCCAGTTGATGCTGAGTCTCCCTCATGTATGTTAATCCACAGCTGAAAATAGACTTTACTTAGAGTATTGCATACTAAATCATAAAGTTTAGGAAATTACCAAGCTTTAAAAAAACAAAGTAAATATTAATAAGAGTTGGCGCCGTTTCACACAAGTTTCCTGTGTTCATATTGTGTCCTGAATTATATTCCTGCAATTCATTTTTAATGCAACAGATGGCAGCCTTGCACAAGTTCCTGGGAACAACCGACCATGTGCTGCGCAACGGAGTGGAAGCATGCTGGGAAAAGCTTTGTTGAACAAGGCTATGGCAAGCTCTTAAAATGAGCAATGTATAATTCAAATATCATTCAGTGCAAAAAAAAAAAAAAAGAGCAGACACAAACTGCAGCTTAAAGGCAACACAAAGCTGACATTATGACATTATTCTCACATCAGCAAGCACCGTCCTCTTAAACTCTCCTAAAACGCATGAATACACTCATAAAGAAAAAAGTAGTAAAAAGCCGTCTGTTCCCCTAATGACAAAACCTTCTGCTTCTCAAGAGGCTTCCCCTAGCTGTGCACAGGTCTATTTTCTCCTACTGACATGTCTTCACTTCAGCAGCTACACACCACCTTTTGCTCTCACTCTGCCAAATTTAGCACGCATTCGCACATGGGAAGAATATATACACACACACACACACACCTACACACACACACACACACACACACACACACACACACACACACACACACACACACACACATACAGCTCGTCAACTCCCCTGCTGCTGCTAACAGATGACAGGAGGCCTCAGGATCAAGGAAGATAGAGGGCTGTGAAAACAGAGGGCAAAAAAAAAAAAAAGCCATGTTTGTTTAGACAGCGTCCAGATGTGTTATGTGCGCTTTAACACTACGTGACCAGAAGACTGGCTAGAAACATTCAGTTTTCTTTGTTGTTAATTGTTTCTGTACTGTGTCGGGATAATCAAGACAAAGAATATAACTTTGTTTCACCTGGTTCATCTATTCTGCCTTTAGACAGACTGAATGTACAATCCCCCCCCACTTCAAAACATACAACCCACACTTTTTATGGACTAGTTTTGGCCTAGTTTAGCGTGAAGCTGCTAGCTGCAGGGCAGATGTGTTTCTCCCCTGAGTGACTAACAAAGCTCTTAATGGACAGACGAAGAAGGCTTGAATAGTTAAGGCAACATCTAGTCCCGAGGAAGACAAGTCGGCCGAATAAAGGAGGCAGGAAGTGAATGCTGCGCTGCACGCTCCTGTAGACGGCAGATTTTGTGCTATTTTTTTTTTTTTACTTAGACTTGTATGGGAATGTTAACCCTATGATCTGCTGAAATGACAGCTACTTACAGGATGAGTAAAATTTAAGATTTCACCAGGCTGCTTTTAATCCTGAATATTTGGACACCCTTTAAAGTTGACAGATCAATGTTTAATCCAAGTAGAAAACAACTGCACTATTAATGTTGTTTTACTGATTAATCTAAAAAGCATTAAAGAATGTATTTGCCAGCATTTCAATAAGAAGTAGCTTCTACAATGCACTTAGCAGATGCACATTTTCACCAGGTGTTTGCTAATTGCTGCTGGCTAGTCTGAAGGAGCTGAGTGTGGCAGTCACAGAAGAGGGCTGCTCTGTGAAAGGCTCACGAGCTTAGAAACTCTAACTCCAAGTTATTGTCCTGTTTGGTCAGCAGTGGTTTTGGTGGTTGAATTCTTTTACCTATTTTTTTTTCTTATTGTTGTTAAAACATGAACACCAACGCAAGTGAGGTTGACGATGTTTTGCCTCTGATTTCTTTTTCCCTACTTCATGCGGTCAGACAGGTTCTATATGTGATTTCTTTGTTCTCTAGGTGTGCCTATTGGAAATGAACTTTGCTTTCTCAAAAATTGTGATTAGTCAAAGCTGAACTGAACAAAAGGGGAAACAGATTTTTTTTTTTTTACTTGGGGCCAAATTTGAGACCTTTATGCCCCTGTTACAGTCACTCATAACAAACTGGGCATGCATGAGGGAGAACAGACTAAGTACTCAATCTAATAATAATACATAAATTTATTTAGCACTTTGCACTTTACGAAACTCCAAGATACTTATACATATAAGAACTTATTAATGAGAACTAGCAATGAAAACAATTTTAGGGAGTTTCACTGGAGCAGCGAAGTAGTGGTGAAGTGAGCGTTTTTTTGTTTTTTTTTTGTTTTTTTTGTTTTTTTCAAGATTTCAAAGTGTTGTGATATCACTTGTAGGCCGTAACAATAATAATAATTTGATACTAATTTCCCACATATTCAAATTTTAATAATGGTGCATCCCTAGTATTTGCTTAGGTTATCTTATAATATGATAATTTGTTTTAAAGGGGCAGCATTATGAAAAATTTACTTTTTTGAGCTTTGCATCATGTTATATTTGTATTCCTTCATATATACCTGAAGTGTTGCTTTGATTCTTTCATGCATGTTTGAGAAATCCCTTCATCTTCCCTGACAACCATGCAGAAAGGTTGTGATGGCTTCCTGAAGGCAGTGTCAGAAAAAATAGGAGCTTCTTAAAGAGACAGAGACCTAATTTCAAGGTGTTAAATTATAAAGTCAAATTTCTCTTAAGTCATATTTGATACGTACAGCAATTTTTATAACTGAAGGTACACTGAAAGAAAACAGCTGATCCAACATAAAAAATGGTTAAGTTGTTCCTATTAATCAAATTAAGTTTATTACATATATTAAGCTTAATAAGTTGTCATGTTAAACAAATGTAAATAAATTAAATTTGACAAACTTCATTTTACATGTAACAATTTAACTACATTTTTTAAGTTAGAGCTTGAACACTTGATTGTGGTATAAAATGACACTGTGTGCCTGGAAAATACATAATAATGCCTCTTTCTGAAAGCAGAACAATATCCAATACGTTAATAACAGAACATTTGAAAAACTTAAAAAATATACAGTATATAAATATAAACAGTGATTCTTAAGAATAGGGACAAAATGGGTTTTAATTTTCCCCAATTTTTATTTT
>NW_015112867.1:190201-192157 GCF_001443285.1 Poecilia latipinna | reverse complement strand
AAAATAAAAATTGGGGAAAATTAAAACCCATTTTGTCCCTATTCTCAAGAATCACTGTAAAAATATTTTAAATTAAAAAGAAATAATAAAATAGAAAATACATAAAAATTTAATATATTGAAATTAGTACATAAAAAAAGAATATCCCAGAATATTTCCTTAAGATTGTGCAAAACTCTAACAAATGGCTATTAATAATTTGCAATTTATTTCAAATTTCACCCCAGATAGCCAAGTTAAAGTGTCAAACTAGCTTGAATGATCCAGCTCAAGGAAAATAAATAATTCAACAGTGAATTCTCCTTTTTTTTCTTCCTGATTTCAAATTCAAGGTGATCAAGGCGAAGGTGCGCACTGATGCAAATTTCTCTCCCCCACCGCTGCTGCTACTGCTGCTGGCGCCGTGAACGCGCCCCGTCGCTGTCATCAGTACAACATCAGCATCTTCCGGGGGGCGCGCGGAGAAACGCGAGGAGGAGGACGACGGAGACAGAGACAGGAAAAGAGAGAGAAAGCGCGCGCGCCAGGGAGAGGAGACATACTGGTTAAAGGCTACGACAAAAAGAAACAAAAAAACATGATGATAATGGAGTCAAGGCGTTGGAGGATGTCGGATTTACGGGAAAGGACTGTTGAAATTTGACAGAGGGCTCGCGTCAAAGAGAGCGTTTCGTTTTTGATTTTTCGTCTTCTTCTGATTCATTTGATTTCCACACGCTTGCGTGGACGCTAGAGAAGCGAACGGCAGAGGAACAGGAGCACCCCCACGAATGCCTCGGAAGGTAAAAACTGGCTCTACCGCTGGCGCCACAGGCACCATCTCATCCCCCGGATGGTGATAAAGGACATCCCGAAGAAAAGCTCCGGACTGATGGATGAGGAGGAACATCAGCTTTAGCCCCCCCACACCCACACCCCCACCATCCACCTGACGATTGGGAAAGGAAATAAATCCTATTCTGATGGATTTTCTTTATATTTTTTCCTGTTCTTTTTTTGTTCTTTTTTCTTTTTTTTTGTTAATCATTTATGGTGTAGCCCCAAGGAAAAACCAGCAATGTTGAATCACTGGTGTTGGTAAATTATTCATCAGAGGTAGAAGTAGGCTATGATTTTCTATTGCTTTAATGTAGCATTCCTTACATTTCATTTTTTATTTTTGTAACATATTGTCCTCTGGGGGTCATATACATATTTTCAGGTCCCATGATTTTTTAGGCCCATTCCAGAGAGAGAGTGAAAGAGGGAGAGAGAGAGAGAAACCCAAAGCGGGGGAAAAATCTTAGCGCAAAGAGAGCTTTTGGATATTTATGTGTCAAATCTGTGTGGTGGGGTTTCTACATATTCATATTATTTTCATTGTAAGTGTAAAGAAAGACAGATTAAAGGTCTAAAAGACGGAGGAAAACAGCAAACATGTTGCCTTCCCAAGAAGCCTCCAAGATTTACCATGACAACTACATGCGCAACTCCCGGGCCATCGGGGTTCTGTGGGCCATCTTCACCATCTGCTTCGCCATCGTTAACGTGGTGGTGTTCATCCAGCCCTACTGGATTGGCGACAGCGTCAAGACGCCGCACATCGGTCACTTCGGCCTTTTTCACTACTGCGTGGGCAGCGTGCAGGCGTCCAGCCGGGACCTCACCTGCGTGGGCAGCTTCTCCGACTTCGGCTCCATCCCGTCGGGAGCCTTCAAGGCCGCCTCGGTGTTCGTGCTCCTGTCCATGGTGCTGATCCTCAGCTGCATCGCCTGCATGGCGCTCTTCTTCTTCTGCAACACCTCCACCGTTTACAAGACCTGTGCCTGGATGCAGCTGCTGTGCGGTAGGTTGGCATTTCTTGACTTTAATATAAATATTATGTTGGTAAAATGACTCCTCAAAAAAACTAATGTTAGTAGTAGTTAGCGAGTCTAAAATCTGGAATCTGAACCCTCACTTATATATATATATATA
>NW_015112867.1:149674-186568 GCF_001443285.1 Poecilia latipinna | reverse complement strand
TATATATATATATATATATATTTAAAGATGGTGAAATTATTTATAGTGGAGTGTCTTGAATGGTTTTTTTACACCACTTGTGCTGGACGTAGACCTAAAAATAAATAAATAATATGTTTGAAGGTTTTTGACGAAAATAACTAAATCTTGACGTCTGAGACATGTATGTTTCAAAATAAAATTGTTTGCTTTTCTAGATTTGTTTGGAAGACAATATCTCCAAAGTACATAAATCATGACTGATATGTTTGACATTTTGGTGATTTAAAGTTATATGTATGGGCTATATGCCAGTACTGGGGCGCCAAGTGTAAGGGGGCGCCACAACATGGATTAATTATTTCTAGTGGGGTTGCCAACAATGAATATGTATGCACCTCAAAAATTACTTAGCTGCATTCCTGGTAATAGAGATCTATGTTTAAAAAAATATAAAAATAATGTGATAGAACTGCCATAAATGCATGCATTAAAAATGAGATTTTTAGCAATATGAGGTGAAAGAGATGTTTCTCAAAGACACAGGTTTAAAACTTGATATGTATATACAATACTGTTAAAGAGGTAGACATCTTGGCAATTACTGTCAAAAATGCTACATTTTATGTTTTAGGATCTCATATGAAGAGCTCAAATCAAAAAATATGTTTGACATAATGGTGATTTAAATTTATAGCTATATGTTTAATGTCTTTGATGTATGTGTTTTAAAAAAGGATTCAAATTGTGTTACAGGGTTTAATTGATGGAATTCCAATAAACACGTGCAATACAATTTGATTTCTGGCATCATGAGATAAAAGAGATGTAGTACGCAAAGATACATGTGTGTTATATTGTTATAGAGTCAGTCATTTTGCATTATGGGGTGTCACATATAGAACTCAAATCAAAAAATATGTTTGGCATTATAGATTAAGATTTTAAAACATCACTTTTGCTAATATAGCACCATGAACATCATGTGATTTCCATTTTACATCAGTGTGAAGTCTGCTGGAGTCCGTTTGTACATATTCCTATTTCTTGACTCCTAATTAGACTGTTAGGATATTCCCTGAGTAGGTGCGTTTTAAATGCTTCCTGTAGCAGAGCCTGAGCTCCCCACTAGCCACCCACACCTCATCATTTTACCATTGATATTCCGCGGATACACCACTGCATCTCCAAAGCAAGCAGCAGCAGGAGGATCATTGCTTTGTGCTGATGAAATGCAAATGGCACCCATCCCTTCATTTAAATACCCATCCGTCAGTCCATCCGCATTTCCCATGTCCACGCAGGGAGGTGTGTTGTGTGAATTCCCTGCGATGGTGGCTGCTATTTCGAGGATGATTCCGGGTCAATTGGATTACTGTTTTCATGGAGGTTGTGGTTTATTTTTTTTCTCTCCCTCTCTCTCTCTATCTCTTTTTCTCTCACCCCTGTGGGTATAGATTACAGTTTGTAGAGAGATTATTGAGGACAAAGTGAGGCTCCCTGAACACACGCGGGACACACTGAGCGGTGGCACCTTTCGTTGAACTAGAGGAAGAAGGTTGATGATAAATAATGAAAAAAAAATGGACATTTTGATAACTTATCTCATATCACTGCAGATAGCACAGTGGGACTTTGCTGGTGCTGTTGGGAGCCCAAAAAATGGCACGACTGAGCAACAGATGAACATAGGATAATTAATTAGATTTTTTTTGGCAATTTGTAAAAGGAATGAAGCTGGTCCGTCGTCCAGAGTGGAAGGTTGGGAGATAATCACAAACATTCTGGAGCGAGTTCTTCATAACCTGATCGGTGTGATAAATAGGCCAAGCAGAAAAGCGTGGGAGTCAGTTTTCTGTACAGAAACAGTCAGCATACTGAATAAGAGGGAAAGAGAGATCAGCACTTTTTTTCCTTCTGTATTGTTCTTTTCCTCATCCTCATCTGCCCACTCTGTCCTCTGTTCTGCCGAGTGTGTTGAAAGAGGTTTTGTTGCTCTACAATCAGCTCAAATCAGCAGGACAGCAGAGGTAAAGATTTTTTAAGCATTTTTTTCTCTCCATTTGCCTAAATGATCATGAGTTAATAGGAGATGCAAATGCTACACAAACCTTCAAAATAAATGAAATCAGAGACGAAAGAATGCGACAAAATACCCACATCCTGAGAGTATTTGGAGAATTTCTTGAATTTTACTGATTTTTGTTTTCTGTTCCCAAGACATCAGATCTAATCCAAAAAGGAAGTGAAATTACTGTCATCTCTGTTTTTCTTTCAAGAAGGAAAATTGTGGCTTTGATTCTACGTATTTTGTGACAGACTAAGGTTGTTTTCACACCTGATAGTCCGGTAGACACCGTTCAACTGGGGACCAGAATTGCAACATTTATTACATTTTCAGCTGGTACTTTCATTCTGAATTGTGTCAAACGATTCAAACAAGTTGAAAAACCTGTTCCCCTCCTCAACTGTGGTGGTACTACACCAAGAATCACTGAAGGAAGTGACATAAAAACCTCATAAGAAGACACTAAGTGCAATGTCCTTCTTCACAAATTTGAATACTGTCAAACTTTAGTGGTTGTAGGATTTCTACTTTGTCTTTGGTAAAAAGACCACAAGCTATTTCTCTGACTGGCGCTAAACTTCTGTGCTTGATTTGGTTGTATTTACCCAGAATACTCTGCGATACAGTCCACTTTCTACATCTGGAGTAGTCTCTGCTCCGCTTACGTCCACACATGCATTCACCAGAGTTCACTTCAACCGAACCAAGACCTAAGTTCTTAAGCAGGTCATAGTTTGCTTTTCTAGCCCGCATAAGAGTTCGATTGCGCATTTACACTGCACCAAACAAATCAAACTTTCTAAACAAACTGACTCGAGTTTGAATAACTCTTTATGTGTTTTAGCTATGGGACTAGCTGCGCCTGCGACAGACTGGCGACCTGTCCAGGGTGACCCCGCCTCTTGCCTGAAACTTTTGCTGGAGAGGCACCAGCAACCCTCCTGACCCCTCAAGACACAAGGGTGTACAGAAAATGGATGGAGGACTAGCTGCGCGTTAACTCTGACTAAATAATTACATAGATTTTAACACATTAAAATGTTTTAACTTTTTTTTTAACATAGCAAATACAATGGTTCAGGCCGGAGCATTGTATTTAATTTAGTATAAATGTAGTGCTTGGCTGTTTTGTAAGCTTTCAGTTGCATAAAATTTGTTCAAGTTTTGGTTTCCGACTATAAAGAATTCTTCAAGTCGTTAGACCTTTATATTCATGCTTTATTGTGCTCTACATGGTTGAGTTATTCAATTAGTGCTTTAGGGCTAGCGCTACTAACTTCTTAGTTAGCAGTGCCCACCACTGTTAAAAAAGATGAAAATAATAATAAAGCATGAAGAATTTTATTGAACTTCAAAAGTTTTGCTGTATTTTGTCAGTCTGTCACATAAAATTCCAATAAACAGCACTATGGTTTGTTGTATTATTGTTACAAAGTGTGAAAAAATTCAATGAGCATGAATACTTTTGCTCCTATTTATATTCCTATTTTGGACGTTAGTACTGTAGCTATATTTCTGCTGGGATATTTTTGGAAATTTCTGCTTTAATCTCTTTACAAGTTAATCTTTTGAATTGTGTAGCACAAGTGCGTAAACAGGAGTTTAAAAAAAGAGTAAAAGCAGAGAAGCGATATAAGAAGTGATACTAAATAAATCTGTTTGTGGGTCTTCTGAAGCCATTGGCAAATTACAACTGTCCATAAAGAAAAGTACTTGATCAAATAAAATGTATACTAAGACGTTAGCACATAATTTGTTTAATTTTTGCATAAACTGTCACACTGACTAGCACAGTGTTGTCTTTCATCAACAAATATGTGGCTAAACATGTTAGCCGTGATGCAGAGGAAGTAGATGTGATGAATACTACAGAGTAACACCCAAACTCCCAGTGGACAGATTCAGAACATGTGAATATTTCTGTTTTGTGTTTCTGTTCTCAATATTACACATAAGTTTTATTTCCGGTGCTTCCTAGGGTCTTGGAAGGTTTTTAGCCGTGATACTCTTGTTTTTTTCTTAATGCTACTTTTTTGTTGATAAAATCAAGAATACTTTAATTTTGTTTCTTTACAAAATATTTCTAATGCGTTTAACTTTCCTAGTAATGTTTGCAAAAATCTCATTCAATTTTGAATGTTTCTAGCTTATGACGTCACATTTCTTTAGGACCAAGAGCCTTTGTTTGGGGGAGAGGGATCATTTGATAATTACTATGGAGGTCCAGTGTATGTCAAGGTTACTATACTTAATTAAAATTAACCAGATAACAGAAATTGAAATTGAGAAAACATTTCCATTAATACAAATAAAAACTACAACTAAATGGAACTATATTGTATGTTTATAAAACAAAATAAAACATACTGAAATTACACATATAACATTCTACTTTTTTGTGTCTATGAATTAATTTTATTAACTTTTGTGAAATTGATTTCACAGAAGACATTTACAACAACTGTCAGCAAATTACTGGTGGCTCTCACGCTAGTCTGCAAAATGGCGACCGCAAACGCTGGGAGAAAACGCCAGAATCAGTCAGTTGTTCAACAATAACTGAATACATTTTATGAAAGTGTGTTGAGTATTCATTACCCAATTGATGTAAATATAATCATAATACAGTACTTTCTCCTTTTTGCATATACCTAAAAATCAACAAATTTTGTTGATTTTGGAAATTTTGCAAATTTTAGTTTTTTAATACCAAGGTATTAAAAAACTAAAATTACCACTACAACTAATAAAAACTCAACTAAACATTTAAGTAATAATGATTAATAAAAACTACCTACTCCATTGTAAAAACAAATTAAAACTAACTGAATTAGACAAACAAAAACTCACAATAAAATAAAATTAAACTGTACTAAAAAACCCAAAACTATTTTGACCCTGGTGCATGCGACAGAAACTAAGAGATAAAGCAGAAAGTTTGTTTCCTTACATCGATGCATTCACTTATTGGAACATCGGTGCAGGATGGCGCTTTCATTGGCTAACCTTCCTGTAAAATTCTGGGCGAGTGGCTCACCTTGCCCCAGACATTAATGAGACTTATTGGTTTAGTAAAGGTTGAATAAAAGATGAGGACAAACTAGAAGCAGGGCCAAAGTGCTGGGCAGAATGTGGGGCCATTGCCAGCACAGATTGACACAGAGCTTCTTGGCATCCACTAGCTGAAAACAGGCCAAAGTTGTTCTCTATATAAGATGAACTGACCAAAATGGGAATGAGGTTAAAACACTTGAAAATGACTTATGGATGGCACACATGACTCCCAGCAATACATTGTGATTTTGCATCCCATGATGTCAAAGTAAAATTCCCAGGAGGAGATGTTGGATCATGTCATGTATATTTTTGTAGAGGATTACAGTTAGCAGTAGTAGTTTAAAAGAGAAATAAAGTGTATAACGTAGTGAATGTAAAGTCGACTTTTTTGAGCTTTACAAAATGTTGTAATGTTATTTCCTCATCAAAAACATATCTGGAGTGTTGACTTGATTCTTTCATGCATGTTTGAGAAATCTTTTAACCTGTTGGTCTCAGGTTGTCATTCACAATGACAGGGGTGTCAAACTCCAGTCCTCAAGGGCCGCTGTCCTGCAGTGTTTAGATGTGCAACAGGTAAAAAACAGTGGAATGAAATGGCTTAATTACCTCCTCCCTGTGTAGATCGGTTCTCCTGAGCCTTGCTAATGACCTAATTATTCTTTTCAGGTGTGGTGCAGCAGAGGCACATCTAAAAGTTGCAGGACAGAGGCCCTTGAGGACTGGAGTTTGACACCCCTGTCACGAGAGGACCCAAATTTGGGTCCTCTAGTGACAGACAGGTTAATCTCTCGTGGCAACCACTCAGCTGTACAAACCGCCTGGGTGGACTTAGCTATGCCTTCAAGGACAAAGCTCCTCCTCTGAGGTGCCGTTCCCAAGCTTCCATCTCACAGAGCAGCCCTCCCCTGTGACTGCCCCACTCAGCTCCTTCAGACTAATAGAGGATAGGTTAATAGAGGAGCTATGTTGTGATGACTTCCTGAAGGCGGAGTTTCAGAAAGAACAGGCGTTTTTAAAGAAACAGAGGCCCAATTTCAAGGTATTAAATTACTAAGTCATATTTCTTTTAAGTCACATTTAATATATGCAGTATTTTCGTAACAGCTGAACGTAACAATTATTTGATTGTGCTATGAAATGGCACTACATGCCTGAAAAATACATAATACAACCCCTTTAAGTTCTGACTACAGCATAATGTCATCTCTAGTGAAGTAATGCTGCTTCCAATATTTTAGGATGTAAAAAAATTCAATGACACAAGCCTCAGAATAAAAAAAAAAAAAACGCAGCATATAGTCAACACTGCTATGGAATTTACACAAGATACCTTCAGACATCCCCAAAATGACCCAAAATGAACACATCCTGATCTCATGCTACACCACACAGAAGATCTGATGAAGTTACTCACCTCAGCATGCTGAATCCCTGGATCAGCTCCAGCTGACTGCACAGTCCACTTTATGCTTCAAATGAAATTAATTATGTTAATATTTGCAATTATTAGACCACTCACAAACTATTTCACTTTTATCCCAATGGGAATAAAAGTTCACCAAGGTAGATAACATGTAATTTGGCTGAAAAGGCTGATACCAATTCATCCTCCAAGGTCTGGGGCAACACATTTTAACAGTCTGCGTTGTTTCAGCTCACGCTTGTCTTCACCTCACTGGTCAAAGCAAAAAAACAGAAGTGGGATTGAAGAAGTTAAAATTTTAAGCAAAAGTGACTAAAGTGACTAGGATTAGAAAAGAGTACATCAAAGGGACATCCTAGACTACGTTCGAGAAAATTTAATGAACCAGAATATAAAGCTGCTGCTTCTTTTATAAAGATTCATATACATAGTGAGGGAGAACATGTAGACCCTTGATGGTATGAAGAAGACAAAGGGAGAAGAAGAATCATGACATCTATAAGATTCTCCTACACTTACTTAAGTAGTGGAAGGTAAGGTTTAATGTTACAATGCTTGTAACATTAAATGTTTGTCAAGTCTGTGCGTTTGTATTTTTGAAAATGAGAATTTGTTCTTAATCAACTTCCCTGGATAAATAAAATATAAAGCAAAATATTCAGCTCCTTAAAGCAAACTCCAACAATAAATGTTAGCTTTGCAAGTCCAGTTGCGAACAAATTGACACAATTTTTGTCATGTGTTTACATCAATGAGAGTCGATGTCAACACTTTAGATGAAGCATGTCAGGGCCTTTATAAAAATTATGAAAAATTATCTGTCAGTGAAGCACATTACATCACAGTCCCACACCCTTCCTTGTCCGGTTACACATCCAAACCTCTCTACAGAAATTCCAGCCAGTGCACCACAAATATCAATGCTATTAGTCATGCTTTCTTTTTATTATATCCCTTTGTGTTATTATGATCTTGGGACAATCTTGTCGACTCCCACTGCTGAATAATTTCTAAAATATAGATATCTATGGTGTCCATTATTACTTCCATAATACAGTGCGCTGCTTTTTGACATCTATGTTCTTCTGCGCATGAGGGTCACTTTGGGGTCCTAAACCTTTCCCACAAATGTCTGATTGCAAAATTAAGCATCAAGATCTGCTGTGTGAACACAGGCCAAGACGACAGAGAACCTCTGGAAGACAGACCACTGCTTCTTAAAGACACCTTCCATCCAATGAAGCTTCAGTTATTGTGGAAAGAAAAATGAGCAAATATTTTTGACTCAAAAGCTAGTTAAGACATACTCCAAAAATACTTGGAGTTCTGAATATAAATTGTATCTTTTAGCCTCCACTTCTCAACTATACTGTATTTTACGTTGGTCTATCAAAATCCCAATATAATACACTGATTATAACATAAACATGTGAAATGAGTGGTTTGGCACGTGTTTGGATGTCAATCACATGCCAACCCACCAAAGTTAACTAATATTAGACAATCTTTCCATGTGAACAACTGACCATACATGAACTTCGGTATGAAAAGAAACCCTGAACTACGTATGCTTAAAAGTAAAGAAACAAACTGAACTCTACCGTGACGTTGAAAATGGTGAAAAACAAAACGTTGACTCACTCTGAGGCATTAAAAAAAATTAACAGCTCCCTGCAAATGGGTGGCTTCCTTCCCCAGTCCCCCGTCTCCCCCATTTATTTCTCACCTCAATGGGAATGTGAATAATGGGGTCATTTTGCTCTCAGAGCCCAGACTGAACAGCATCAATTAGGCGCCACCTCTCAGACGTAAAGAGCAAATGTAGGGCTGGATTTCCCAAAAGCACCTTGACTCTGTGAAGAACCTTGCTGCTGCCACCTCTGGTTTGATTAATTCAGTAGAAAATGCTCCAGGGGAAAGCTCTGGAGCTTTCGGTTAAACTTAAACCAAGCTGGACAGAGATTCATTTTACCCTGAAATCTTTGAGGAACCTAAAAAAATAACAAAAAGGGAGGGGTGGGGGGATATTTACCACCTTCCATGTTTTCTAATGGTTTTCTTCTGTTGCTCGGGCAGATTTGAGGAATCATAGCAAAGCTCAGTGAGAGGCCAACCACTGCAGCTTGATGGCTCCCATCCTCCCTCCTCCTCTCCGTCAGCTCACACATCTATCCTTAACGTCTGACCCTGTCTGCTGCAATATTAAACAGAACTAAGCAGGACATGGGCGAAGGCACAAGAGAGTCTCTGTATCTTGGGAGAATCGACCTGTCAGTGGCTGTTCGCTTGTTCTTTGTGCTTCTGTGTGTGTATGTGTGCTTAAAAAAGTTTAAATATGGAAATAGCACTGGCAAAGGAATAGTGCAAAAGAACAAAAAGACAATCTAAATGTTTGATGCCTGTCTGGGGTTTTGTAGGTGTTTATTTTCAGTTTAGTTAATTATTTTTTCTGTCTGTTCATTTTCTGTGGCCACTTTGTGTGGTTTTGAATCACTGGGGCAGAAGAGGCTTGAGCTTATCCCACCAGTCAGCTGGTAAAAAGTGGGATACGCCCCAGAGAGGTCACCAGTCCATCACAGAGAGAGATGTTAAAGCTACTGTCACAGTAGCTGCACTTTTTTTAATCATATAATTGGGCAAATTGAAATTACAAAAATAAATGTGTTCCATGAAAACACGGCAATTTCAAAAACACAAAAAAAGGTTTTTTGATAAAACGTTTTCGACCTAGGAGAGGTGGTATTTCAGCCATATCAGAATTGACGTATTTGGCAAAACTGCAATGGAAACACTTATTTTGCATCACACAAGTCACAACATGATCAACAGCCGGATGTTACTACTTGCGAAAATGTCTAAAAAGACGACACAAAAACGTAGGAAAATTATGTTTTTTTTTTTTGTTTTTTTTTTGGACAATGTGTGGCCAGCTCATACCAGAGCTCTAGCAGCATCACACAGCTCATAAAAGGTTTGTCATTCCAATGTGTTGATTCCGTAGCTCTTCTGTAAAATTGCTGAATACAGTTTTCCCAAAATGCCACATACGTAGCTGCTTCCAAGTAAAAGGGGCTTGTCACTCCAAAGCCTGAATAAGACACTGACATCTCCTCTGATGGATGGTAGATGACGAACGCTAGTGCCTTGGCTGAATTATGAATATATCTTATGTAACTGTTGACATGAGATATATTCTGCTGCTATGATTTTTAATGTCTTGTCGCATGATCAAGCTTATCCACGTCTGATTTTAATGTAATTTCTTATTTAATGGAAACCCCCCCAGTTGCGAAATTATGTTTTTTTGACATTAACAGAACATGGACAAAGATTTGTGCAAATTTGTAACGGAGGCACAGCTAAGCCCCTTTCACACTGCACAGTTGGACCCGGCTCGACCTGGGTTGACCCGGCTTCCATGCGGAAAGTTCTCTACTGTTTCCTGTAAGGACATTGGTGTATCTCGGAGAGCAGTTTACGGGGGTCTAGACATTAAGAAACATTGTGTTTTTTGGTGGAACATGAAGTTCTGTTTCTTTGTGAAATGTACATCACTTATGACAGAAAACTGTGTATTGGGGTTGAGGGGTTTTATGACATTAAAGTGACGTCTTTGTGTCTTTTCTCATTCTTAATAAACAGTTTATGGGTGCTGCTAAGAGATAGTCGGAAAACAAGATTACAATGGTGTGAAATGACTCTGATGAAACTGAGCAGTTTTATGGGTAAGTGTTAAACTCAGCTGTTTAAAGTTGATGAATGTTGTAAGCCTGCTGATCCAAGGTGTCCAGAAAGCTCATCAAAATGCCAAAATAATTTAAGTTATTGATTACTTATTGTTTAGAGGCTTCAGTAGCGGAATTGCTACACTATTCATATAAGGTGTGGAGATTATATTGCCTTCCAACTTAAATTTTAGGTATGGTCTTTAAATTTATTTAGCTTAAGGTGTATTCTTTTTGTTTTATGTGTTACATCAATAGGTTGTAATAAAAGACGATCAGGTAAACTTCAACACACTCACTGCTGCTTTTGAGTCAATCAACATCTAGCCAAGCTCATTGTTTAGTTCTGCTCTTTTAAAGGAAATCAAGGAAATGAAGAGCACAATAATCTTTCAGAGTGCATTGTGTAGAAGGTAAAAACCAGATAGGAATGGGTGAAACAAAGGAAAATATCTTCCATGCATGCAGACATCACATACCCCTCAGTAAGTAGGTGCATTCAGACGTCTGTTCATGTGAGTTAACACATAAACGGGACATTATGTGAGTAAGGAGGAAAACGTAAACTTGACGAGATCAAGATTAAATGATTAATGAGGACTCGTTATGAAACTTGTATTTTTTTCCCTCTATATAATGCGTTAAACTGCACACAAGCATTCTAATTTTGCCAGACAGACGTGTATTTCTCTCTCGCTCCCCAGCAGCTCCTGTTAAATCAATGCTGCAGCAGTGGTCGGGCAGAAATGCAGAGCGATGCAGAGGGAAGAGTTTCCCCGGGGGACATCCCCGCCTCCTGCTCTCTCTGAGATTTCTGTCTGCTTTTCTCAACCAAATGTACATGTTTTAATTATCAGGCAGTTAATAAATAATTCCAAAGTCACTAGGGTGCTTCTAAAAATATCCCCACAGCTAAATAATGGATTCTTTTGACCCCTCTCTTCATTGTCACTTAGTCTGAATGTGTGCGTCTGTGGCCCGAGTGAGAGACAAAAGGAAAAATATGAGAAAAAATGGAAATGATTTCTTCTACAGTTCCTCATCCTTGCTCTGTCATAGAGTTTATACATACTTTTTTAAATCTCATAATCCCAAACTTATCCATGTTTCCTATTTTTAAATAGAAATACAAAGTTTTGATGATGATATTCTTATGAAGGATTTTGATACAGACTCAACCAAAAATATTATGAACTAAAGTGTACAAAAAGAACTAATGTGGCAGAGCTAGGCCAACATTGTGCAGCCACAAGCAGAAGCGTACCGAAAGAAATTCTGTCAGATGAAGATGTTACACATGGATGCAATAAACAGGAAGAAGAGGATGCAAACCACCATGGATCACTGCTGCTGCGTTGATTTAACAGCTCTCAGAGCTGGAAGTTTGGACTTGGACTTTTTTCAGAGCTTTGCAAAATTGTTGAAAATGAATAAAATTCTCACCCATCAGTAAATGGAAGTGTCCTCACAAAATTTGTCCCCTGTAAGTAACTTTCTTCTTATTCAGTTGAGGAAAGAGATATAAGGGAGGAAAGTGCAAAACCAATATTCCATTTGGTAAACTGTCTGGAGTTTCCACACATCAAGACTTCATCATTATTTCTGGACAGTAATCAACATTTATTTAAGCTTGTATCAAAATGTCAAAAACACACAACACATTTACACTTAGAGAAAGGAAGAGAGAAAGGCTGTAACGACGTATCAAAAGAGACAGAAATCAGTGCCAAGTGAGCCGGTGAACCCTGGCAGCAAAGCATCTTGTAAAGAGCGCCGTCAGCAATCTACGGTCTCAAAAGAATCCCCCTCCTTCCCTCATCATCACAACACACACACACACACACACACACACACTACACCATAATAAAAGCTCAACATATTAGCAAGGAGGGCGTCCATTAGCTGGATGCCGAACATTGAGCCGAGGTCCAGACACAGAGGCAAATAGAAAGGGTAGACCCCAGATAGCTTTACGACTTTATGGCAATCCCTTAATGCATTTGTGTTCACACCTTTGTATTCCAAAGATCTGTGTTGGACTTCGAACTCAACAAGAAGCTTCTGAAGTAGTCCAAAACGTCCAAAGGAAATTAACGTAAAGGACTTTTTATAATTTAACAGCTTAATTTTTTTTTTGTCATGTATATGTAATGAATCTGGCAACTCACTCGTTTTTTGCTAACAAAACATATGTTTATGCTAACCTGCATCTCCAAGTATATGTCTTAGAAGACATTGAACTTGTCACCAGTGAGTTGGGGGCGTGGCCAGTACCAGTTTATTTGGATTTAAAGTGACAGTGGTCCTACAACAGCTCATTCAGTTTGGACTCATAACAGGCAGAACTTGATCAGACTAAGACCTCATGATCCAAGAAGGATTTTGTTAAAAAAAAAAAAAAAATGTAACGAGCAGATTTGTATCGGCCATAGACCTATCCTAACCCTATTTAAGAGCACATAATGGGTCGCTTTTAACAAATATCACCTTGTAAACAAAATGACCTTTATCTTTTAAAAATCAGCAAAATTTAAAAGTAGCTTTTAAATTATTTCAAGCTTCTTTTTAGCAGCATTTCCTGTTTAAGTTCTTTTCTGCTACAGTCATTGCAAGTCATTTCTCCTTGTCTGGTCTGACACAGTGAACATGTTAGGAATAACAGTAATGTAGGCTGAAGCTGGCCCGGCCCAGACCCTACGAAAAGGCCGCCTTGGATGGCGTCACAGCGAACATGGAGTCAAGATGCCGAGAAGAAGTAGTGTGTAACCCTCCTTCACGCTCACACTCACACACATAGCACACTCGCTGTATTTTTAGAAGTGTTACATAATATTTGTGACGTTTTGTTTTAAGAAAAAAAAAAGTGTGAAGACATTTAGATGAAACAGTCTGGCAAAAAGTTTTATGTAACCAGTCTATAAATATCATTGAGATGTTATAAATAAATTAACTCGGTCATTTAGCTTAGCGGAACACCAAGCCTATGTTTCCGACTGTTTGTTTTTTTTTTTTTTTTTTTTGTTTTTGGAAAATGACTAGAAAAAATGAGAAAGAAAGAAGTCATAACAGAGATAAATTCTCTAAATACACACTTGTTTCCTTTTGGCCCTTTTATTCTTCAGCTCTTCTTCCTCGCTGCCTTTCAATCCACCTTTTGTGTTCAGTCCCTCTGCTTGCGGCCTTTGAAGTTCCTTCCTCCAAGTTCAGGACGCAGTATCTTGAGTAGCAGGAGGAGGGGGAAACCCCCTTCCAGCTTCAAAGGTTTTTTTTTTTTCTTGGGTAGAGGGAAAGTGGAGGTTATTTTTAGAACTGTGATGCCCCATTTGAATATTTTGAGGAGGAGAAAAAAAAACAGAAAGCACAGGAGAGACCGTATCAGATGGCCGTTCTCACAACCAAACCAGCAAGATTTTATAACCCCATCATACTATAGACAGAGTTATGAATTTGAGCAGCGTGGCTCATCTCAAATATCACAGCAATGACCTAATATTATTATTTAGTTTTGCTTTACGCAACCCAAATGCTAAAGTATTTCTAAAAGTGAAACCACTTTAATGTGATGACTCTCATTTTGCAGTACTGTCATAAATTCACTGCAAATCACTCTTACAGTAAGGATGGATTCACACCAGCTCTGTCTGGTCCAATTTCATCAAACGGCAGATTGTTTTGTCTGGAAAGTCTGGTTCGTTTGGGAAGGTGTGAATTGACAATTGGACTCTGATGAGGACCAAAAAACCAATGCATTCTGGGTAAAACCAACCAAACCAAAATGCAATTCCTGCACTAGTAGAAGAAATGACATGTGGTCTTTACCAATGACAAAACTGAAATCTTACAACCACTAAAATTTGACATAACTCATTCTTGCTTACATTTTTGTAAAGGGGGAAGTTGCCCGCAGTGTCTTTTTCAGAGGCTTTTGTGTCCATTCCTTCAGTGGTTTTTGGTGCAATGACACCACAGACCTGGAGGGGAACAGGTTTTTCCAAAGGGTTTGGTTGGTTTGACACAGGGCAGTGTGAAAGAGAACCACAGCAGCTGAAAATGTAACAGATGTGCAAGTTTGGTCCCCAGTGGAACCAAGTCTACCAGGTGTGAAAACACCCTGAGACTTAAACCGTTGTAAAGCTAATCTTTTAATCTCAACTTTGTGCTCTTGACAAGAAAGCAGGATACTAAGCTCTAATTGGGTCTTTTTCATCCAACTCTGAGTGATTACAAGACAAAATGGTATTTTAAACATTTTGAAAGTGCTGTCAGTGTTTTGACAGAGTCAAGACACTCATAAGCAAAGTCTAGCCATAGGTAGGGTTTATGGTGAGGGAGTGGGAGTACGTGAAGTAGGTAAGTCATTTCTGAAAATCAATTGTACAACGCTGCGCATAAAGCAGAGGTTTTAAAAATAACCACATTTGAAAATCTTTTTGCAAACCTGTTTATCTCACCAAAAAAAAGCAGACATACAAAAGCAGCAGAAGATATTTACATTATGATATAATGTTTCTACCTCATCAAAAATATATCTGGGGTGTTGCTGTGATTCTTTCATGCATGTTTGAGAAATCCTTTAATCTCCAGGGCAACCATTCAGCTGTACAAAACACATGGGTGGACCTAGCCCTGCCTTCGAGATGCAGCTCCTCCTCAGACCTGCAGTTTCCAAGCTCCCACCTCATAGAGCAACCCTCCCCTGTGACTGCCCCACTCAGCTCCTTCAAACTAGCCAAAACCAATTAGCAAACACCTGATGAAACTATGCATCTGCTGAGCTCTTTATAGGAGATACTTCTCAGTGAAATGCTGGTAAAAATGTTGTTAAAAGGTTAATAGAGGAGCCATAGTGTGATGACTTTCTGAAGATGGAGTGAAAGAGCAGGAGTTTTTAAAGACACAGAGGCCCAATTTCAAGGCATTAAATTACAAAGTCAAATTTCTTTTAAGTCAAACTTGATATAAAGCATTTTATAAAGCACCTGAAGGTAACATAGTTACTTGATCGTGCTATAAAATGGCACTATGTGCCTGGGAAACACATCATACTTCCCCTTTCAAATCAGTTTTTGCTGTAATATGTGTTCTGTGTTTAGATCTTTGCAAAACAACAATACTCAAATGCATTTTAGAATAAGTCTGTAATGTAATAAAATGAAAAATAAATAGATGTGTGAATACTTTCTGGTGGTGCTGTAGTTATGATTATCAGTGTGAACATTCTGAGTGTTGCCATTTTAACATTCTGTAATGTAACTGTAATTACTTTAGATTTGAATATTAGTGCAGACAGAGACCCTGGATGTCTCCACACTCTCTCAATGTTATTTGCGCTCATGAACACATGTAATTGCAGCGTCTACAGCTTGGACTAATTGAACGCTATAAATAACTGCTGCCACAATGGGAAATAACCGGTAAATGAGTTGCCATCAGACTGAAACATTTAAACCACCAACCCCATTTTTGTGTGTGCATGCGTGTGTATGTGTGTGTGTGGTTTTCGAACACTAGAAACTTTGGATGAGCTTGACACCAGGAGGAGGCACATCCATCAAAAATCCATAAAACATGTTACCTGATGCTCATTACCGCGCTAATGATTTTATCTTCACCCATCATGGCTAATATCCCGCATAAAGGTCATAAAAAGGAGCTAATAACATGATGATTTCCCATGATAATGGCTTCCTTTGCTCTCCCCCTCTCTCATTACTTACTGTATTATCGTCATTTTATTCTCTCATTACAATCCTATTGTCAGAGCAGCAGGCGCAGTTTGAAATGGTGTACATCCCAGCCTAAAATAGGATTCCTTGTGTTTGCATGTTTACACAGAGAGGTGGTGACTAATCTCATATCCTCCTTCATCTGTTGCCATGAGTTCGCCGCCCACCATTTTCTCATAATGGCTTGCCAGTATGTTTTAAAAAAAATCAGGTTTAGTGGAGTGGGAATCACCAATATTAGATAGTAGAGGCGTATGATTAATCAACTTCGCTTTTATAGTCAGAATTCCCACCTATAGGATACACAGACAGGTTTGAAAATACGCTCGCAATAGAAAAAATATCTGAATTAATGTCCCCTCAGGAAACAGCACTTCAACCACCGGCTTTCTGCAGACATCAAGAAGTTTCTGACATAATTCTGGGTGAATACCTGCACTCTCTTCTGATCAAAAATAGTAGAGCTGGTTTAACTCGCTTGGTTTCATTTCATAGACTGCACTGCTAAGAGTAGTCCACAAATTTTAAGTTGAAATCTGGTCCGTATGAGAAACTTTACCCATTCCAAGACTATCGTTACCTGCCTTTCTATTTCCCACATAATTGTGCAAATTGGAATTTCAAAAATAAATTTGCTTAACAGACACACGCCAATATCTGTATTTTATATAACTGCGAAGGGAATACTTTTGTTGCATCACACGAGTCAGATGATCAATAACCGGTTTCTACTCCTGATGGAAAAGATGAAAGCAACAGGCAGTGGTAGGAGGATGATGGCGCAGCATGTTTTTTAATGACTCATCGTATGAATAAGAGTAGTCACATGATTTTAATTGTGTTTCTTATTTAATGGAAACACTGCAATTGCGAAACTGCATTTTTTGGACTTTAACAATGTTTGTGTCCAGAATATGTGGGGTCTGCAGAGTTGTTGTCTCCCCTTTCCTTGACCCTGCCCTTGAATAGAGGAAAGATCAGCTCTGGTGATCCTCTTTGCAGATCTGACTGTTGGTTACAGTATTTTCCTGTCCTGTTTGAGGATGAACCAAACCACACCTTGATGGTCAAACAAAACACGTTTTGAATAATGGAAGACCAGCAGCTCCTATGCTGATGGTCACAGCACAGGACCAGCAGCACTCAAACTGTACATCTTGAGTACAACACAGGTTGTACTCCCCGAATTGTCACAGGAAGTCCAGTCTCTGCTGGGCCTTCTTCTGAACACTGTGTATGTGTGAGGAGAAGACCATCTGAGATCCTGAGATAGGACAGTTCCTTAGGAACCTGAAGTGACCCACTGTGGACACAGTGTATTTGAGGATGATGAGGGCAGGTAGTGCTGTCTGGAGGACTACCATCATCTCTATCTGCTGATGTTGCTAAAAAATAAGATATTGGAACAAAGTTCTGTTCAACACATTGGGTCTTTGGGTGACCTTCCAGTGTATTTAAATTGTCTCGGAAACCAGAGCTCTGGGCTAGGACTGACATCATCACCAAGTTAAGCTAGTCCAGTTGCAGGTTGGACAGCATTGATCAATTTTGTTTTGGTGCTAGGCACAACTAATCAACAAAGCTATGAGACTGTCCTTCGAATTGCATATATTCCNCCAATAAGGGACATTCTCCCAAATTAAGGTTGTACNATGTGTGGGGTTAAAATAATAATAACATAACTTGTTGAGAAAATAAATTTAAAATAAGCTAGTTTTAAAACTTAACATGTCTTGATTCAAATGGCCAAATTGTGGTTTTGAAATTAGTAATGTATTCTGGCCTATTGACCTTTATTTTACTTGTAGTTACAGCAGATGGTTTGCTAGGATCGTTTGAACTGCCTTTTGTCTGTGTGGGAAAACAATACAGGAGAAGTTGTAGCTTTTCACACTCATCTGTGAAAGGCCGTAAACACGGGAGGGTTTTCTGGCTTGAGAGAGGGTCAGAGGTAGCTCCTGGTTGGATGAGCAAAGATACGCCTTATTTGAATAAATTAAATACAAGAGGATAAAACTTTCTACACAGTGGTAACAAATCAGATTTTGCGCTTGCAACTTCTCCAAAGATGTCTTTGCTTTTTGTTTGTCGTTTCCATCTTTTGTCTTTTTCTCTCTCAGGTAAATTCATGTGTTGTTTGTGCTCTGAGGTTTCTGATGTTTTGTGATGTTTGTCTGGTCATAGTATGCATCTGTCTTGAATAAATGCTGATTATTGTGACGCTGTTATCTCTGTGTGAACTCAGTCTTTGCGCACAGCATTTTTCTGAACCCGGGCATAGAGAGGATATAACGAGTCAAAAGGTTTTTAAAGTTCAAGAATTTTTCCTCTCTTAACAATAACTACAAATAAATTAGCGTGGTCAAAACCAGCTCCTTGTTCTATGCTGTGCCTCATCCGGAGTGTCTGGACTCTCAGTTATTAAGAAACGATTTCTTCTTGGGGATTTGGACTCTGTTGAGGTTTGAAATTTTACCCAATTGCTAACATTTGCCTGTGGCATTATGCAACATGCCAGTTCAATGAAATTGCCTGTGCTGTAAATAACCATCCTCCACTGTGAAGAGAGAAGTGCTGATATGAACAAGATGGCTGTTATTGTTGATTCAATATTTGGAAGCGTTGTCGACATGGACTGGATGTTTTTGTTCACTTCCTCCACTGCAATTGCTAAAACTACAGGAAGAATACTATTCGAAACAGCTGAGCTCCACACATCAACCATTAAAGGGAAGGGAAGCATTAAACCACTGACTTGGCTAAATTTGAGTTACTTTTTGTGTGCATCACAAAAGGTACTGCCTGTGGGAAAACACTTGACTGCTCTGAAAGGAACATCTACTGTGCATGTCCCATCTCTCCATGTACCCACTGCTTTACTTACAGCCCTCCTAAGGCACACAGCGATGACTGCTAGTTAAACAGTGTTGGTGAGGACAGAATAAGGCAAAATCAGCTCCCATGGTGACGCACACTTTGATGAATGAGCAGGTGCAAAGTATGGATTTCCCTCTCTGTTGTAGCGTTGAGAATGCATACATTCATTTCCCTGAAGGCCTAAACAGTGTGTGCTGTCAACACTTTGATTCTGCATGTGATCTATTTCTGTTTTACACGCCGTAAGACTTCCTGCATCATTCCTTTTCTTTTTCCTGCTGACCTGTGTGCTGCCTCCTGCTAGCCAATGGTTATAATGGGTATATGTTCAGAAAAATTTGTTAATAGAGTCTTGCAAGCTAATGCTACAAAGGGCTTCATTTCCTGCAGTTGAGGTATTACAAGGACTGAAAAGAACTGCACATTTAATGCAACTATACATGAAGAAGACGCACTCTTGAATCAGTAGCTTCAATTCCATCAACAAATTGATTTTACAAAAATAAATTTGCTTATTGGAAGCATACCAATTCAGAAAAAAACTCATGGCTTTTGATTAAATAAAAATTGCGATAGGATGAGGTGGTTGTGCGGCCGTATCAAACTAAATGCATTTCACAAAACTGCAATGGAAGCATTTTTTTTTATCACTCGACTCAAATGATCAATGGCCAGATGTTACCACTGGCAAAAACACTGAAGAAGACAACAAGTAGTAATAGTATGGTGGTTTTTCTTTGTTTTTGTTGAACAATGTCCTGCTGGCTCCACCAGAGCTCTCACAGCATCACACGGTTCATAAAAACGTTGTGTGTTATTCCAATGAGTTTATTTCATAGCACTTCTGTAAAACTGGTAACTACAATTTCCCCAAAACACATAGCTGCTCCTAAGAATAAGGGACTTGTCACTCCAAAGTCTGAATAAGACGCCGATGTTTCCTCTGATGGATGGTAGATGATGGACGCACTGACATGGTTGGATAATAAATATGTCTCATATGGTTTTTTTACATCCATCGTTGCCATCATTTTTAATGACTTATTGCGTGATCAAGCTTAACGTGTGATTTTAATTTGAGGTCTTATTTAATGGAAACACCACACTTGCGAAATTGTGTTTTTTCAACATTAGCAGAAAATAGACAAAAATGTGTGCACAATTGTAATTCTTGTTCCCACTTTGACATAGGGCATGTTCTCTCCCATTTCCCTGCTCAGGAGTGTGCCTGGTGCTGGGTTGCATGATCTTCCCTGACGGCTGGGATGCGGAAGTGATCCGAGATATGTGTGGGGAGCATTCAGGGAAATACTCTCTGGGTGACTGCTCAGTACGCTGGGCCTACATGCTGGCCATTATGGGCATCCTGGACGCCCTCATCCTCTCCTTCCTGGCCTTCGTCCTGGGAAACCGGCAGACAGACTTCTATCTGGATGATCTGCAGACAGACAACAAAGGTGAGTAAAGGTAGACTCAAACATAAGAATTCAGTTTTCCTCAACAGTCTTTGTATTTTATTAACAAGTTGAGTTCAGCACTTGCATAAATAAAACACTGTGTGTGGTTGTTTGCTGGCAGAAATGAGTGACAAAAGAAATCATAACAGTTGTGAAAGATTTCTGTGATCCAGGAAAGAGACAATGAAAAAGTGAAAGAAAGGAAAAACATGCTCTGTACAATGGCTGGACATAAATGTAGAGTAAATGTAGATCAACATGCTGACGTTAGTTGTATTTGCAGGTCATACAACCTTATTTCTTATGAGGAAGAAGAGAGACATTATATTTACTTGGAAACATTCAATGAAACCAGAGGTTGGTTTCATCAAAAGTGTTACTTTCAAAACTATATAGATGTACTTTGAAAATTGAGAAATTTATGAAAATGCAGAGTTGGACATTTATATGATCGTCATTGAAAGAGTGTTTGAAAACAAATTTTTGGGTGCAACCAACTTTTTGAAAATGTGTGAAATAAGAATCATAGGGATTCTGGGGAAAGACAAACCTAACAGTGTCAACACATTGGTGATATGAAAGTATAATAATAAGATATGCATTATTTTACATATATACATCAATGCAGTCAGTGTATAAAGGTCTTGTAAAATATTCTCCCTGTTTAGCTAAATTGATTTCTGTTTTGATAAATCCAATGACACCAGGATCCCATTAAAACTTTTAAATCCTGTCCTTTAGGCTGGTTTTGAATTGCTTTGCTGGAATTTTACTTGGATTTCAGATAGAATCTAATCTTATTTAAAGTTATACAAATTACCTAATTCAATATACCCTTCTTGCATTTGACGATTTAAAGATAACTAACCTACAGTGTAATTTATACATTTAGTAACACCTTTCACAAGGTAAGGTGCTTTTAAATCTGCACTCCTAGTGTTTTAGGTTAAAAAAAAAGTAGCTGAAAAGGTAAAATTGTCCAACTTTTCGAATTTTTTAACCCTAAACTGAGCCCATTACCATTACCAGGAGTGAGATTTGCTTGGTTTAGAATGAATACACTTCAATCTGACCTCTGTATATCCAGCCAAATTGCTCTCAGTGCTGAATCTAAGAGTGAGGGAGAGTCCTCTGGGAGCTTTCTGACAGTTTGCATGATATTGCATCAGGGCAGGCCAATCACATTGTTCTATGTGCTCTAAGAAGAAAGGGGAAGAGGAGGAAAGAAGAGCGCTGGTGGAAGGGCACAGGCAGGAGATATTATTTTTGAACAATAAAAGTCTTCTTATATAAGGATTTTGTGTTTGATCTGACTCCAAAAACCCAAAGTGCATCATCACAAAACAAAGATCAGCGTTTAAAAAAAAAAAAAAAAAAAAGGGGGGGGGGGGATGGGGAGAAAAAAAATCCTTGACATGAGACATAGTAATTGGTGAGAGGAAAGCAAAACAGTAAAAAAAAGAGAGAAGGAGGGAGAGGAAGAGTCAGAATCTAGTGACATAAGATGTCTCGGTTTTTCTGATGATCTATCTTCATGATGGTTTCCATGGTAACTGAGATATTCCGGAGCGTGGGCGTGTCTTTCTGTTCTTATCTGATTAACCTCACTGACGGTTTCTATGAGTTTACACATAAAATGCCCACCAATCCAAGCACTATATCAACTGCATATGGTTTGTTCACAAATTTCTTTCCTGAAACACAAAAATTTCCTCTATGTACAATCAATAAATAACTGAAGGTTAGCCAAGAAATAAATAAAGCTTTAGCAGAAATAAATCCTTAGACTTTCACTGTCCACTAGTCCAAGATTCAGATTGCTTATAAATGCCTTTCAGGCATGGACGGTTCTAGACGGGGGCCACCAGGGTGCCAGTGCCCCTGTACTAAAAAGATAATACTATAATGATGATATGACCTGGCACAGAAACCGTAACATATTTGTCCAATTTAATTTCTTACCTTCACAGTTTTACTTTAATAATGAATTAAAAATTAATATGTTGGACCTCCAGCTGTACTGAGAGATTGAGACAGTTTTCATTAGAAGTCTCTTCGGAGTCGCAAGTGGTTCTTTGGTTCAATTAATATATTAAACAATGAAATATTTCCCTTCTTTTTTGTTTAATTTAATTCCTCAGGTAAATTTGGTCAGAACGGCAATAGCTTTCAAATATAAAAGATTAAACACATGACACTTGTGCCATTCTAGAAACTGTGTTTGGTTAGCATAAAACACAGTTTGTGCTAAATTAAACACACAATGTAATGAGACCTAAAACACAGTTATGCTAACCAAGTTTTAGATTAAATTTAGTGCTTCTGAATTATTTCATACTATGGGATTGGGTTCTGGATTTGAGCTAGCATAGTAAATTAGATTTTCAAAACACAATTGACTAAAAATCTAGAATAAAAGCTTCTTTGACTTATGATAAATGTTTTTTGAGAGTAATTTTGCATTTAAATGAGAATACAAAAAATGAAATGGAAAACATAATATTAACAACTAAATTTGAATACTAGAATCACTAACCTTGACTCAGAAAAGGAAACAGCTTTTTGTTGCAATAAATCTTATACTGAATTTAATTTCCTTACATATGGCCTCTTATTTTTCCAACTTTTGTCCCAATCCAATAAACAATACCAAAACAAGAGTCAATAGCAGAACAGGCAGTTTGATTATAACTGCAAAATAAATGAAGCACACAAATATAGTTTAACACACAATGTGAAGAGATAAAAAATAGCTTGCTACCATTTTCTTGATGAAACTGTGAATGTTGAATGTAGCTGGTGCTAGCCCGTGCTAACAACTTAGCTTTGATGAGGCTAATGTTATTTCTGCTAAAAAAGAAAAAAAAATACATCTCTACTTACAGTCAAAGTCAGCAGTTAAATTGACATTATTAGAATTTAATCAGACCTTCAGTTCAGGGACGTCTGTTCAGCTTGTTATGGCCTCCAAAATCGTCTCTGAGGACTGATGATGACCCTTTACATCTCTTTTCTTACCCAAAAAATACATCCGGCCCAATGTTTGTTTACAACTACCCAATATTTGGGTTGAATTAATAATTTAGAAATTCTCGTTTTTCATTTCCTATTGAAATGTAAAATATAATTCAATCTATGATAAAGGCAGCTCTTGAAATATCTGAAACAGACTTCAAACTGAATTGAAATATTTACAGATTAAAAAGTGGATAACTTTACCTTCACAATTTAATTTAATTGTAGGTAATTCACAAAATATTTCCATGTGAAAGCATATGTACACACGGGTCAAATATAGTCTCAAATTAAAGCAGTCTTTCCCCCCAGTCAGAGGATGACCTAAATGCTTTACACATACTTATGTAAGTAAATTCTTTTTGTTTTTTGCAAAACTGTGCAATTCTTCTCATTGTGTGTTGCAGTATGTAAGTTAATTTTTCCTTCTCTCTCTTTGCAGATTTTGCTGTTTCGAGGGTAAGTTGATCTGCAATACACATTTGATGTGAGAAGATTGAAGAATATGCTTGAAATAAAACAAGTCTGTGGGTATATGGAATAACTTTGTATGTTGACAGTACATAGAGGGTTTTTTGTTTTCGGTCCTGCTTCCCTCTGCGACGGCCCAAAATAACTCAAGCACAACAATAGATAAAATAAGAATCTGCTTCTCCATCTCTCACTTGATCACACTATTACTTCTGGACCTCAGTTCCCACTCAGGTCCATCCAGCCTGAGAACCTCTTTCCACAGGTTCAGAGTGATCTGAAAAAGAAGGAAAGTGTGCTGGAAGTTTCTTGTGGCTAAGTGAAAGTCTTTATAATTGCTCAGAGACAAGCACCTTTCATGCCTAGAGTTTTTCCTATGCTACCACCTGGTGTCTGTCTGTTGCGTAAGGAGTGTTGGGTTACTGCTGGTGTCCACCAGTTCATGGTTTCTCCAGGATGTCACATTGGCAACAGAAGCTCAAAACTTGGCCTATTTGGATTCCATATCCCAACCTCATACAATACCTTTGTAGGGAGGTTAAAGTGGCTTGAAGTTGGTAACACTAAACAGAAATCCTGGGTGAACTATGGATGAGGTATTTTGGTGTAGGGTGTGTCCAAATAAATAAATATAAATTACTAAATACATCTTGTATTACTTGTAATTTCCAATGATATTGTAAGTGTTATTACATATGCAAATGGTGTTAGTTGTTGTGGTTTCTCAACAAATTTCTTAAAATTGTTGAGAAACCAACTAATTTCTCAAATGTGTTGGTTTCTCAACAAATTTGAGAAACCAATTCAAATTTTAGTTTGAACTGAAAATTTTTTAGTTAGTTTTTTTTTTTTTTTTTTTTTTTTTTTTTCTCTTTCCGCAGGTTTAGAGGGATACTTTAAGGATATATGCTTCACTTTATGCTTCTTTCTCTCCTCTACTCCTGTCTCCTTTCCTTTTAAACCTTTTCCGTACCTTTCTCCCTTTCCTTTCTCCATTCTTCTTCATCTATGTGCCCATAACAAGTCTGTGAAAGTAAATCTGTTGGGCCACACCTCGACACTCACACATTAATTCTGAGGCCCACACTGTCAGACAGGTCATGTTAAAAAAAAGAAAAACGATAGCATATGTCCAAATTCAGGGGCTGCATCCTTCAGAGGCCTTGCTATCCTGCAGACATAATTTTAATACAGAATGAATGTTAAATCTACTTGATAAATTGTCATCTAATATGTCGTATTTTCAAAAGCAGATTAGTGATATGTCTTCTGTCTTATCTTTTCTCACAGATTGAGGTACGAGACAGAAGAGAGCCTCGGTATGGAGTGCAACGTCTTCACTGAGGGCAACAACGGCACTGAACAACTTCTGTTTATCTTTCTCTTCTCTATCTCTCCACCTTCTGTTCTTCTTTTCTATCCAATGATCAGGATATCACCCAATTTCAATGCAGACACCGCGTGTAGATAAAAAAAAAATCAACTACAACAAACACGAGGATAAACTATATTTTGAAAAAAAAATACAAGGTTGTACAGTGCATTTAACACTCAACTTTCTCAACAAATACCTTTATGATGAAAAATATTTACTGTATTTAAAGTCTTGAGTTTTTTTGTGTGAGAACTCCGATCCCTAAGATGAAGAACCATAATGTCCGTTTTACAGTTCTTTATTTAAAGTGTCGCTATTTACTGACTTTGAGTTTGTGTGGTGTGTACATTCAAAGCATCAAACAACAGATAAGTGGTACTCCTCGCACAGTTACAGAGTCAAGACTCGCAATATACCAGAAGGTTCCATTACTACACATGTAAAAAAAAAAAAAAAAAAATCTACAGGGACTCATATGGCTCTTCATCTGAGGACTTTTAAATGTGAAGAATTTAAAGGAGTACCCCATTGCAGCTTTACAGAATTTAACATCTCTGGGAGATTCTCTACTGTACATACTAAACAATGTAAATAACATAACTGCTGACGCGAACAGCCGACGACAAAACCTCATCTGACTCCGATGCATTCGAGTATAGTATTTCTACCCTCCGTTTCAGTGTTCCTCGTGCTGGAAGGGCATCTGAGTATACAGTCGGATTTGCTGTGCTCCTGCAATTCCCCACTACTGATTTAGTGGGATCACACAGATGGGAATAACACAGATATCATAGCTGGAAGATCCACAGAGAAGCAGAGCACCGTGACTTGGAATAATTGTGTTTGATCACCTTTTCTTTTCTTTTTTTTTTTTGAGGGGGAAAGAAAGAGACACTTCTCCTGCGTCAACATGGCCTCAAAAGAAGCTGCTTATTGTAGATTTCCACCCTCTAGTATGTTGTAGATTTTACCGTTGACTTTAGCTGCAGCTGTCATGTAGAAAAACGTTTTATTTGTGTTTCACTTGTTTGTGCCATCTCACAACCCCCCTCTCTTCAGTGTGCAGTTTACTCCAGTTTACGGTTCCAGCATACAGTGATCAGTTTACGCTACAGATGTCTTAAGACTGTGTGCATTTGACTGCTAGTGCTGGCCCCTAGTGCTGCGTGAAGGTGATGTCACATATGCCTCTTTAAAACAGAAAATTCCAGGTGGGACAACCATCTGCTATAAAACAAGTTTAAAATTTAAGTAACAAAAAAAGCTAGTGCGACAAAAAGACAAGGGTAGACACTTCCTGAAATACAAGCATTTTTAACACTTCAGTGTAGTTCTTCATGAATAAGGAAAAAAGGTGAATGAGTGAATGTGCTAAACTTGATTTAAAATTGTAATGCAATTACTTAAGCGATAGCTTGGATTTATTTTAAGTGAAGTGCTGTGAAGTAATCAGTTATATACTTAAAGTAAAAAAAATAATGTTTATTTGAATATTTCTTTATTGTAGAAATGCTTCTAGGCCATAGATTCCTTTAATCTAATTAATTTCCCCCTTAAATTGTTCCATATTTGGAAAGAAAAGGCATTTTATGGCTGAGCATCAGAGCTCTATATGTGGGTTACGCCATGAAAAACTAGCCAAATCCGTCATGCTAAGGGCATAAAGATTATTTTGCTACTGCCTGCAGTTCAGCATCCATGAATGCATTGAAAAACTGAAGTCTGAATAAAGGGACATACAGTGTATTTGTAGCTTACCAATTTAAAACAAAGACCTCAACAACAACAATAGTCTTGTAAGTCCTTGTTGAGCTGGACGCCAGCTTGGTCAGACACTGCTGAGGGATTGCATCCGATTCCTCAACTAGCCATTGTTACCAGTCAGCCAGTGTGGTTGTATTGGTCACCCTGGCATTAACGGGACGCCCTGGCTGATCCTACAGGTGCTTGCACTGCTGGCAGACCATTACGTCCTCTCCACTCCCAGATTCTAGAGGTATTTTCTGATAAAGCTGCCTCTGGAGTAGCCTGGTAAAAACCAGCAAAACCAGCCCCTTGTTCTACCCTTCAGCTCCTTCAGAGGGTCTGAACTCTCATCTGTTGAGAAACGATTGTTTCCTGGAAGCTATGGACTCTGTTGAAGTTTTAATTTTACCCAACTGCTAATGTTTGGCTGTGACATGTGTAATGTGCCAGTTCTACGCTATGAAGCTTACCGGAAATTACTTGCTCTGTAACCAACCGTTCTCCACTGTGAAGAGAGAAATGCCGTACTGTTAATGCTAATTCAATATTTGGATTAGGATTAGTTAGTTAGTTGCTAAAGCTACAGCCAGACTACAATTCTAAAACAGCACAGAAAATCAATGTTATCATTCACAACTTCTTCGCTGTTTGGCCTGGCAGAAAATCTACTGGAGCTGTAAGCGAGATCTGAATTTAGCAGAATAGCGCAAGAAAGGAATGACTGGGATAACTCTGGAGGAAAGCATTGACATTTTGGAAGACAGAATTTGATCCCTGAGATTGGAGATTTTCACTGGTTTTTAAATAGCATTTTGATATCCCTCTTCTCTGAGATTACCTTTAACGATGACGAGCCTTGGTTTTCCAGTGAAGGTCATGCTGCCCTACACCATAACACTGCCTCCATCAGAAACAGATTGGCTTTGGTAGCATAGAGAACATTATCATGAGTGTGACGCAGGTACTCAACTATACAACAGTTTAGGGGAAAAACACATACTTAGCAATATAAGATTCAACGCCAAGAAGCATTATTAAAAAAAACAAAACAATGATCAAACATAAATCTTCTTAGTAGCTAACATGTTTAGTCCATTACCTGTTGTAGACATTACGTTCTATCGCAAATAGTTCTTAGAGAAATGAAGAACTTATCTGAGCCACTGAAGGCTTGCAGCTAGCCTGGCAGATTAACCTAAGATAACTTTAACCATTAAAAACAACAAAACAAATTAGTGGGATGCAAAGCTGCAATAGAGGACATTAAATGATACAGTTTCACGAGGTACCATTCTCATTTTTTTTCACCTAAGCAATGTGTTTCTGCACTAACGTTACATTGGTTGAGGTCATTGGATGAGACAATCGGACTTGTCAACTCTTTTAACAGGGTCATTTCAGCAACTTTATCAAAAAATGTGGTTCTTGACTTACAGGTTTAAAAGTGATTTGGAAATGATCCCATTGAGATGGATACTTTGCCAAAGTAACTTTAGCACAGCCAGAGATGTTGTTTGGCTACGAAACAAGAAATAAACATTACTGACTTCTGAATATGTACCAGTTAATATCTTCTAATGTAGCACCATATCACATGGTATTAAGATTTTCAGGTTGAGGTTTTTTATTTATTTTATTTCTAAAATTAGCTAGAGTGGGTGAAGACCTTTCTCAACAGCTGTTGGCTTTCCACTGCTAACTGCTGTTATATGACATCTAAGGTAACAAACTGATAACTTACAGAAGCTCACAGATTCAAGCTATCGCCTCATGGGGGAAAAATACATTTTAACACAACATTTAGGCAAATGCTGATAAATTAGCTCATTTTAAACATTTTGCATCAAGTCCTGTTGTTCTCCCATAATCTTTATTTATGAACATTAGTGAAACACAAGATGGTATTAAAGTGACAAAGTAAAAATTCCACTCCCTCATTTTTAAACTTTTTACTTAATGATCATTTTTCAACACTCCAATTTTTTCCAAGTTATTTAGATTCAGAAAACCTGCTAGAAATGATTCATTTTCAGCTCATCAGGGCAAGTGTTTGTGAGAACAACACATTAAATGCTACCTATGCTTCCATTAATAAACATGTCACCCACAATAGCAGTGTGAACTTCAAACTGTGGAGGCTATGATGCCAGAACAGAGCTGAAGAGGCAAATCCAAATAAACTGTTTTAACTTTCCTAAAAGAGTGTTAGCTTCTCACATGACATTGGAAATAAAGTAGGAAATATTCAAAATGGTTTTGAACACAAAATATCATCTTAGAGTGTGTCAAACCGGCTGCAGGTTTTATGTAGTGCATGGTTATAACATTTCTACCTTAAGAGAAATTTCCAGATTTTTATCTTTAGTTTTGCATTTGGCTGTGAACTTAAAGCTTTAAAAAATCTTTGATGTGAATGTGTGCTTACCTTCCTGTTAGTAACAGTCATGAGCTGGAATGAGACCCTCATGGTATTTGAACCTTGAAGAAAAAAAAAAGCCATGCATTACACATAATTGAAAAATAATGTAGCTTTTATTTACCGCAGAAACAATTTATTCTACCATTCTTTAAAAAAAAAACAAAAACTAATTGATTATTAAAGTTAGAATAATTATCCATTACTTTTATTCATTATTTTGAATGTGATTATTCAATAACATATTATTCATTTTGACGTTCTGCTCTTTATAGAAGAATATAAATGCAAAAAGCTGATATTACCTGGTTATTTAGTAAGGATATCAAACTGGATAGAGACATAAAAGATATTCAAATCATAGCTCACTAACTGAAGTTTAAAACAGATTAATAGGACTGACTGGAGAAACTCCGTTAGGTTCAAGCTGTACGAACTGGCAACATTTCTAAACAACCAGGTCTGTCTTTTCTGTTGTTACAAAGGCAACGTGTACTGGGCTTTCTTTGGCTCAGGAGTGTGCAGCAACAGGTGGGGAAGGGGGAGTGTTGTGCAATTCTATTCTCCATACAGCCAGACTAAACTTACATCAGTCTGGTAGTTTCTCAGCCTTAAACTTTTAACACCAGTGTAATGAAACATGTTAGTAGTTTGTGAAACTGGTTAATCCCAAATCCCAGGTTGGTTCTCTTGCTGAATCAGCAATTGATGTGGTTTCAAATGTTGAACTTTTCTGAAATCTAGAATATATGTTGAACTTAAGGAATACAAGCAAATGGCGTTTTGTTTTGTTTTTTGTTTGTTTGTTTGTTTTTTTACTTTCATGTTTTTCAGAAAGTCCATTTGATGGGAATATTGATTCTTTAGAACCTTTGAGCTCATTGGTCTGGAATTTGCTAAAAAAAAAAAAAAAATCCCCAAAGACCTGCAGACCACACACTGTCCTCTGGGATAACTGCCAGATATTTCCTGCGTTATCCATGTAGCTGTGACATTAAACTAGTTGTTACCCTCACTAATAGATGTGAACATAAACATGATTCCACATCCTGGTCCAGAGAATTGATGGGTTCCGAATGATCAGTTTACACAAGAACAAAGGAGGTATGGTAGTTTGTTAGTGTTCATCAAATTAATTTGTTGTAATTTGAACATTTTACATTACTAACTGCCACTAAGAGCATTGTTTTCTTTTGTCAAAGATCAATTACTGTACCTGCTGGCCAAATGATGGGTTCTTTATGCTTTAGCTGCTTCACATTTCTCTGCTGTTTGCTGTGGTTCTGGTGACTAGCAGGATTCTGCCATGACAAACTGCGGTTGCACAATATGACAAAGCAGTCTGCTGTAATCCAGGGCACCATGGGGGATTTTTATCCCTCTCAGAGGAACCCTTCAGGCTGACACACTGTAACTGAAACTCCCAAAGCTTGGCTTAAGTCATGACAGGAATAAAATTAGCTGTATGCATGGATAATTGTTTTATATGAGAAACTGACTTGCTGTGCCCAAGTAAAGAAAAGGTACAATCACACCATAAACCCTCCTAAGTAGATAAATGAATTTCACCGAGCTGTCAAATATTGACCTGATGGTTTACACATTGGGCCAAATCACAAACAGAGAGCAGCCTCCATAAACTATCCTTTTACTGTTATAACTAACTTTAATCAATGTCATGAGTTGTTAAGAAAGCATTCTTTATTGTTTTTTTCAGTAAGGTTTTGAAGGGTGTGTATGAGCAGTCAATGTCTCACTGGCAGTAGATAGTGGTTTGAGAAAATCACGATTGGAGAATATTTGCAGACTTCCCAAAAACTGCAACATCAGTGAAAATGTTTAGAATAAACCACTCAACATTTCAGAGTTATTAGCTTAGTGCCACTCAGTTAAGTATTGGAATAGCAGTCATCTTATTTAGCCAAAAGCAAAAGCAAAAAAAAAACAACAAAAAAAAAACACCTTTTTCTTTTCAAAGATGGTGTAATCTAGAGGTGTGAAGGTGTTTAATAAACTACTCCAAAATGTTTGGAGTGGGCTTAGTGTCATTCAGCTAAGTAAATAGGAAATTACTTTGCGGTTGGCTTGGCTAGCCCAAAAAAAAAAAGTTCCAATTTTCTTTTCAAAGGTGGCCCTAATCCTCTTCTGTACTTAGAGGTGTGAAGGTGCTTAATAAACCAAAAACAGGGAGTTAGTTACTTGCATAAACTTGCATTAATTTCCTGCTCAACATCCCGTCATGAGACTGACCACTCTGACCACTGTCTACTCCAGTTAAGACGTCTAAAAACTGTAGTTCATACATTCACTGTGGGGAAAGTCCAAAACTCAGATTTTTCTCTCATGAAGAATTTCAACCAACCTTTAAAAGTTGACTAATTTATAAATGAAAGACAAGATGCCTACCGACTGAACCAACTGGTTATCGTTTCACTTGGTTCATTTGCAGTGGATTCCAGTGCATTCCTTTACTATACATAGATTAAGCAGATAGCTAGATGTACAGTGTCTTTTTAGAATGGTAGCTAGCTAATTCTCAGGAAGCTGTGTACTAAGTACTGTATTAAAGGCTCATTATGGAAATTACAAACAAAACAAGTCAAAAATAAGAGTGACTTGATGAGGTCATCATTTAAATGATGAGCTGCTTCGCTCTGGCTCTTTTGATGAAGTGTAGACTAGATTAGCACTGATGATGTTTTTCTTTCTGGGCCTTTAAGACAATATGATAACAGCCCTTATGCTGAATCTAATGATGCTGTCTATGGAGGCTCTGCACAGACCCCTGGCCTGTCTATCCACTGTCGTAGTGTAAAAGTGCTGGGCCCTCATTCAAGAGACATTTATTTCTGTTTTACCTTGAATTATCTGTGCAAACATTAAAAAAAAAAAAAAAAAAACATTTGCAGTGAAACTCAACAGTTTGGTAAAGAAGAATACTCATACTTGCTTTTGATGTTTGTTTAGTTATCTGAGCAGAATTTGTTTACTGTTCCATACAAAGAGCTGCGTTAAGCAGTCAGTCATGTTTCTCACACATTGTAGCGTGCATCTGTCATTTGTTTTGGGAGGGGTTTTTTTCACAGGCCCAGGACATAATTTCATAACACATTAACAGTTAGAATATAAAGAAAACATAGCCCTGAGGCCTAAGTGGTCATGTGAGGCTTACAAGAATCAGTACCTGTACGATCGTCATTCTGGTCTTTTTTCTGGGTACTTTGGTTCCTGAGGACTTGACAATGAACCTATGGAAAAAAAAAAGAACCTTAAAAAGGAACTGAAAATACCTTAACCCTGATGAGCACATATTTGTACCACTCCAGGTGCCTCTAAGAACTCTTGAATTAATTCTGATGTGGTGCAGAACCAGCAAAACAAGTAGTGACACGGTAGTTTTTTTTCTACTACTGACTACTCACTCAGACTGAGCTCTGAAACTAGATGGGTCATTTGTAGATTTGAGGTCAATTCAGTTTCAAACCATGAAATTAAGACGAAGTTGAATTAATTACCTTACTTTGTGGAGACATTTTGATTTATAAAACATAGGAGTAAGAAACATATATTTTTATTTTCAATTTTCAATTGGACTCCAAAGCTGAATTCGCCTCAGTCTAGAACTGTGGGATCATTTAACGATGTGAAAAAGATTGAAAGGGTGTTAAGAGTCAGTGAGAAGTCATTTCTGATTTCTAGCTACAAACGAAATGTTTGTGGATTATGTAAATGTCATGGACATGTCAATGATGTATCATCTTTTTATCATGCAATATCATATATAAAGATGTATTGTGTGGGGCGGGACAGATTGGGAACAAAAAAAAAAAAGAATAATGTTCAGTGACTTATGTTATTCTAGTTGACTTTCTGTTAACTCCTGAAATGCAGATGTTGCCAAAATACCATAAACGATCATGTGTTACCATGAGAGAAAAAAAAAAGAAAAAAGAATCAGTTTTGCTTTTGTACAACAAAATAATGATATACAGATATTTGTCATGTGTTTCTGATGAGATCTTTGTTTTTATGTGTTTATCACAGACTCTTCTGTTCCGTTACGGTTTTACTTTCAAAATATTTAGGTATGAAATATGATGGTTCCTTGGTCTTATGAGGCCTAAAAACCCTAGATTCATTTTGGACTCGCTAACGGGCCGCTGCTTTTTGAGATCTCAATGCCCAAAAAGTTTGAAAACTAAAAAAGGAATGAGAAGTCTGTTTCTCAAGTTGCTTGATCGTGTACGAGTGTAGAGCCTCAAACGGGCCTGTCGCTCGCCACAGTTCAGGGTGACATACTGATTTTGATTTGAAGCTTATGTCTAATTCCTATTTGTGAATAGTATTCAACCTCATAGTGATGAAAAATTCTGTTCTTAAAACACATTTTGAAAAAGGTAAATAAAGATATTTTACATTCAAAATCAGTTGTGAAGGATTTTTTGAAGGTTAAAAGCTAATAACTTTGATAGGAAGTGGCAGCAGGGCACAGGAGAGAAACTCGGACATCCTGTTACTCGGCCACACCCTTCGCCTTAGTTTGGGGAATCCAAAGGCGTTCGATCGTCAGAACTTACACAGAGTTTCCCATCTTTCCTGGGGTCTTCTACTGAAGAAGGTAAACCAAGCCACCTGAACTGTATCCTTTTTATGTAGAAGAGCAGAAAGTTAACTCCAAACTGGACGATGGAGATTCACAAGCAAACTCCAAGTCTGAACCAAATGATGGTTTTGGATCTACATGTCTGGACAGAAACATCCAGGCTGATGCTGCTTTAGGTTGAAGATGACATTCCTTTGACATGAATGTAAATAGCTGCATTTCTATTGACTGTAAAATTCACAAATCGCAAATACAAAAAATAACTTAGTTAAAATACATTAGTTAAATGGAAACTAATTTAAAAAACATGTTTCTCAATAACTCTGTGCAAAAATGGGTTTTTTCAGCCTTTTTCAGACTTACCGCAATTGGTGTATTTTGCAAAACACTTTCTCTGCATCATAAGTCAATTTAAATACATTAGCTGTGTTTTTGTTCTTCAAATTGAAATTCTGAACATAAATTTGCTTAACGGATGCAGGCCAATAAAAAAAAAAGTCACGTTTTTTGCTAGAAAGTTGTGCGAGGATGACTGTTGTGATCACATTAACAAACCTTTCCTGTTTGATTTTCATTTCATTTCTTACTTAAAGGAAACGGCACAATTGCAAAGGATTTTCTCAACATTGGCACAATATTGAAAAAAGTTTTGTGCACATTTGTAATAGAAACTCAGTTACTGACCCCAAGTACACAAATGAGCAAGCAGCCCTTTGGCTCCAGACCAAGGTGATCGCTCCGGTTCTTTCAGCTGGAACATCTGTTTATATTTATATAATATATTAAAATATTTTCACTTTCTACAGTAAATATTTAAATTTATAAAGGAAAATGCAAATGCTAACAAATTTGATCGAGTTCCCTAATGTTTTTTTTTTTTTACTTGGATTAGACCAGCTGCGTTTCCATTACAAATGTGCACAGAACTTTGTCAATATCCCACTAATGTAAAAACAAGAAACTATTTTACAATTACAGTGTTTCCATTAATTAAGAAAGGCAATTAAAATCACCCATGAATAAACAAGTCGCTCCTTCATCCTCCAACTACTTCCTGTCATCTTCTTCATGGTTTGTGACAGTAGTAACATCAAGTTGATCATGCGACTATCTGATGCGAAACAATTGTTTCTGTTGCAGTTTTGCAAAACAAATCAATTTTGCAGAAGTATACTGTCAATGAAAATGCAGCCAATGTGCAGAATTCCCAGAAATAAAAACAATTAATAGGATTTTGAGTGTCACTTTTTAAGAAAATTGACGAGCATCTTGCAAAAATATTACATTATTTATTTATAATTTTTTTTGTTGGAATTCCCAACTCTATTTGTTTTGCTAGTTATTGTCATCAGACGTTCTTAATCCCAGGCATCACAGTGACCCAAGGCCCAGATCCATCACCGTGCATTAAACCAGGCCTGACATAATATTATTTATGTAAGACTTGTCACGTCTTTTGTCGTGTTGGTGTTGAGTCACACGGCCAAAAATATCACACAGACTCGACTGTACACAGACGGTGGAGCGACCCGCGACTGGAGACTCCACAGGCTGTCACAGTAAGTACCTGTAATTCATCAGTGGCTTCCTGTTCTGTGAGGTCCGCATGGAGCAGCTCAGCACTGGGCATCCAGCTGAGCTTCTCACCCATTTAGGGTTTGTATCTATTTTTGAAGTACAAAAAGTGTCACACACCATTGATTCAGTGGAGTACAGTGGGTACAAAAAGTCTACACAACCTTGTTAAAGGGGCGGTATTATGTGTTCTCCAGGCACATAATACCATTTTACAGCACAATCAAGTAACTGTTTACCTTCAGTTGTTATAAAATATTATATATATATATATATATATATATATATATATATATATATATACTGTTTACTGTTTAAACTTTACCTTTAATAACATAAAGTTACCTCATTTTTAAAGTGCAATCAGTAATACTTTTTTAACAAATTTATATCAGTAATGATTTCTTGGTTAATGTCAAGTTGTCATAACAAAGACATTTTGAATAATGTCAACTTTGTATTAAAAGTGTCATAATTTACCGAATGACGCTTTATGACAACAGTCATAAATATTCATGAAGGCTTATTGATGTTCTTGACAGGCGTTATGTCATGTTAATGAAAGTGTCATGACAGTCTTATTCAACGCCCTTCAAATAAAGTGTTACCTGATTTTCTACTTCCAGCTAATAAAAACACCACATTTAAAATTAGAATATTAATAAAAACATGTTTTTTGTCAGTACAGAAATTTGGGTTTAAAACCTTAATTTGGAAGTTATTTCCAAAAGCTTCTTTTAAGCCTTGTCAGAATGCTTATCGTGGTTGATTGAATGTGACTGTGCAGCAATAATAGTAATAACCCAATTGTGTGTATATCTTTAAAATAAACACAGAGCATATTTTTTCAGATTCAGTTTCAGTTTTTGTTGATGTGATGAGCATTCTCTAGATCTGGGCGAAGGATCAAATACTGTCATACTCAATAAATCAGATAAATTCAACAAGGTTTGTTTGTCAGATTAAAAATGGCTTTTGAAAATAACCTTTAAGCAGATATTGAAATTACTTTTTATTAAGCCCACATTTCTTTAAAATGTCGTTTATCGGTCAGCTGTAATCTAATATTAAATGCTGCTTTTAGCAGCTGTGAGCAGAATATAATCATAAAAATTGAAATAAAGGTCAATTTGTGTGGAATTATTCTGTATAATGTGTTTCACTTTGTGAATTAAGTTGCTGAAATCAATGAAGTGAGATTAATTAGCATAACTATAACGGATGTTTGGTTTCTACCCCTTAGAACCAAACATGGAGGAGCAGCATTCAGCTTCTATGCACCACAACTCTGGAACTAACTTCCAGAAAACTGAAAAACAGCCGAAACACTGAGTTCATTTAAATCAGGACTAAAACCCACCTGCTTAGAGCTGCCTCT